>NW_026652279.1:46048399-46323997 GCF_009828535.3 Hylobates moloch
TTGCAGTTGCAAGATTTAATAGAGTGAAAACAGAGCCCCCATACAATAGGAGAGGACCCAAAGGGGGTTGCCAGTGCTGGCTCGAATGCCTGGGTTTATATATCCCGATCATTGTCCCTCCCCGTGTGCTCTCAGGTGATAGATGATTTGACTATTTCTTTACCTCCTGCTTTTAGCCTAATTGGTATTTTAGTGAGCTCCCTTTACAACTTGATTGGTCAGGTGTGAGCTGAATTACAAGCCCTGTGTTTAAAGGTGGGTGTGGTCACCTTCCCCAGCTAGGCTTAGGAATTCTTAGTCGGCCTAGGAAATCCAGCTAGTCCTGTCTCTCAGTCCCCCCTCTCAACAGGAAAACCCAAGTGCTGTTGGGGAGGTTGGCTGATGACTGCTCTAACTGCTTTCTGCTGAAAAGGGGCATAGCAGGGTCATGCAGTTGAGATTTCCTTGAGGGGGGTGACTTCGATGTCATCAACATCAGAGCATGGGCTAGTAGGCCAGTCCAGGGGTCTGCAGTTGATCTTAGTCATAGACTGCATCTGGGGCTCCATTTGAAGAACAATTTGTAGTTTTACAGCTTCGATTCTGGAAGAGACAAACTTAACAAGGAGATTAAAGTACGGGGATTGAAATGTATGGCCTGAAGTGCAGGGGGAGGCACATCCAACAGTTAGTAGGGTTTTGGGCTGAGGCTTCGTGGAGCCTAGTGAGGGTAGTATTAAATAGGCTTACCAGGCAAGTATGGGTATGGAGGGTGAAAGTGGGGTTTCCTTTAGAAAATCTCCCACACGATGGGACATCAATATTTCTGGGAAGCCCCATTCTCCATAGAAACTCGTGGTGAGGGGAACTACTGGTAGTACAGCAGCATGGAGGAGGTGCAGTGTGAGTGAAAGGGGGTAAGAGAACAGTAAAGAGAAAAATATGACAAGGGAGGGCCATGGGGATCTACGATTCTAGTTACTTTCCTCACGGTTGTCATTTGAAGAGCAGGCACAGATCCTTTGGAGGTTCACAGGAATAGCTAGCATTGTCTCCTGCATTTTCGGGTTCCTTTGGCAGTATCCAGGGTTTTGGGATGAGGATAAGCCAGTATAGGCTGGATGCATTCCTCATTGAGGGCCCTGATTCCTTTGGATAATTTTAGCCCTAAGTATTTAACCTGCTGTGAGCAGAGCTGAGCCTTTGGTTTGGAAACCTTGTAGCCACTGGTGGCGAGGAAGTTTAAGAGTGCTTGGGTGGCTTGATGGCACAAGGTTTCTGAACAGGAGGCTAAAATTAAATCATTCACATACCAAAGGATAAGAGTGTCCAAGTATGAAAACTGGCTCAAGTCTTGGGCTAATGCCTGGCCAAATAGATGGCCTGAAACTTCGGGGTAAAACAGTCCAGGTGAGTTGAGACGTTGGGTTCGAAGGATCTTCAAAGGCAAACAAGAATTGAGAGTCAGGATGTACAGGGATGCAGAAAAAGGCATCCTTAAGGTCCAGGACTCTAAACCATTCTGCTTCCTCTGGTATTTGGGAAAGCAGAGCATAAGGGTTAGGTACAGCTGGGTATGGAGGGACAGCGGCCTCAATGATAATCCTGAGATCTTGTACTAACCTCCACTGTCCGTTGGATTTCTGTACTCCTAAAATTGAAGTATTGCAGGGGCTATTGCATGATTTTACTAGGCCTTGGGCTTTTAGGTCCCTAACAATCTTTAGTAGTCCTTGTTGGGCCTCAGGTCTAAGGGGGTACTGCCTTTGGTAGGAAAAGAAGGCGGAATCTTTTAGTTTAACTTGAAGGGGATGGGCATTCTTCACTCGTCCATATTGTCCTTCTGTTGCCCAGACTTCAGGATTAATTCCTTCCTCAAGTAGGGGACAACAAATGTGTGTTCCTTCTCCTATGTTCAGGTGTATAATGGCCCCTGCTTTTGCTAGGATGTCTCTCCCTAACAAAGGAGTGGGGCTTTCAGGCATAATTAGAAAGGCACGTGAAAAGAATAAAGTTCCCCAGTCACAACTTAGTGGCTGGGAGAAGTATCTAGTGACTGCCTGTCCTAGGACCCCTCAGATAGTGACAGATCTGGAGGACAGTTGTCTGGCACAGGAAAGTAAGACTGAGAAGGCTGCGCCAGTGTCCAGTAGACAGTTAACCTCCTGGCCCTCAATGGTCAGGCATACCCAGAGCTCTGTGAGGGTGATGGCATGGGCTGGCGCTTGCCCCGGGCACCCTCAGTCCTGCTGCTGGATCATCTGGTTAGTGGCTTCTGACTCAGAGGACCTTCATCCCCTGGGGCAGTGGGCCTTCCAGTGATTCCCTTGACATAAGAGGCATGGACGAGGGGGTGGCTTATTTCTATTCGGACAATCTTTTTTTTAAAGTGTCCTTGTAGACTGCACTGAAAGCAAGCCCTATTAGGCATTCAATTTGCCCAGTCTTTCCCTTTTCCAGAGCCCCCAAAGTCTGCTTGCCTGAGGGCCATGACTTCTTTATCTTATCTTCTTTTATCTCCTGTATCTAAGGTAGTACAAGTGTTTAGTAGGTTTTTGTGGATTCAACTGATGATGTCTTGAACTTGTAGTAGTTTCTAGGCTCCTGTGGAGTACCTATAAAACAAAAATTGAGGCCAGGTGTAGTGGCTCATGCTTGTAATCTCAGCATTTTAGGAGGCAAGGCAGGACAATTGCTTGAGCTCAGGAGTTTGAGGCCTGCCTGAGCAACATAGAGAGACCTCATCTCTACTAAAAGTTGAAAAACTTAGCTGGGTGTGGTAGTGTATGACTGTAGCTCCAGCTACTCAGAAGGCTGAGCCAAGAGGATCACTTGAGCCCAGGAGTTCGAGACTGCAGTGAGCCATGATCATGCCACTGCACTGCAGCCTCCAGCCTGGGTAGCAGAGGAAAACCCTGTCTCAGAAAAAAAAAAAAGAAAGAAAGCAAAAGAAAGAAGGAAAGAAAGAAAGAAAGAAAGAAAGAAAGAAAGAAAGAAAGAAAGAAAGAAAGAAAGAGAGAGAAAAGGAAACAGATATTGAGCATGTATAAATTGGAGAAGTGAGTCCATCCAAGTTGCCGAGGTCATGGCTTTAAAGCAGCAGATGAAGATTTGAACTTAGTAACACACAGCATGATGTGATAGCTCCAATTTAGTGCTTGCAAGGGTTATCTAGAGAAAAGGAGCAAAGGTAGGTGGGGACAACAACATGACTTTGCCTCTTCAGAAACACAATAGAACCCCTTTCCAAGGCAGTCCTTGGTGCTGGTTAATGATCCCTATTTAATTTTTTTTTTTTTTTTTGAAGGAGTCTCACTCTGTCACCCAGGCTGGAGTACAGTGGCGTGATCTCGGCTCACCGCAACCTCTGCCTCCTGGGTTCACGCCATTCTCCTGCCTCAGCCTCCCGAGTAGCTGGGACTACAGGCGCCCACCACCATGCCTGGCTAACTTTTTGTATTTTTAGTAGAGATGGGGTTTCACCGTGTTAGCCAGGGTGGTGTCTATCTCCTGACCTCTTGATCCACCCGCCTCGGCCTCCCAAAGTGTTGGGATTACAGGCGTGAGCCACCGTGCCCAGCCTGATCCCTATTTAAAAAGATGTTCTGGTAAAATGAGCTCTTCCTGTATCCTAATTCCTTTGGAAAAGATTCAAAATAAGTACAAATGAGACTTGATTTTGTGTTATAAATGTTGAATTGAAGCTTCAATGGTTTTGTTTTATTTTGTTTCAATTTTGTATTTCTCATCTCATTTTTCTATATCTTATCAAATTATTACATACATGTATATACTATGTATATATACACATTTTTAATATATGTACCTGCATGCATATACACATATATGTGTATATATGTACATAGATACACAGTGTTTTCTACTCCAAGCAACAAAACCATACCAATTTTCATTTCATTAAACACCCACTCTATTGTGGCATAACATAAATATATCCAGAGTAAATATTTTAAAATATTTGTTCAACATAGTTTGCTAATAGGAAAGAATTCACGTTCATTAATTACTTTTACACCATATGCTCTTCTGATGTAAAATAAAGTTAGAGTTTTTAAAGAGACACTTATGCCTTCAAAATTAGATTGCATAGAATATCCTGTTCTTCTAAGCATAAAATGTGCTTTATGACTTTCACTGAAAGTGTGGAGATGGGAGAAATGTCATTGGTAACACCTAACCTCAGTTCCAATTTTGGTTGTATATTATTACATGTTCCTTCCTCTGCAGACATAATGCTGCTGTCATTTTTAGTTTGTGGATTCAATCTTGAAAAAATATTGGACTACAATCAGCTGCAGCTGGAGGCTCCCACTGAGAAGAATGAAAACGGTGAGTGAATCCTGCACCAGCAACTAAGGTATCTAGGTTCTCTCATTGGGACTGACTAGGAGGTTGGCACAACCCAAGGAAAGCAGGGAAAAGCAGGATAGAGTGACAGCCCATCCAGGAGCCGAATGGGGCAAGGGGAACTCCCACCCCCAACCAAGGGAGGGGTTGAGTAATTGTGCTGCCTCACCCAGGAAACCATGTTTTTTCCATGGATTTGTGCAACCTTTGCATCAGGAGATCCCCTTGTAAGCTCATGCTACCAGGGCCTTGGGTCCTAAGCACAGAGCTGTGCAGATTCTCAGTAGCTGCTTGGCTGGAGACTGCCTAAGACTACCCAGTTCCCAGGGCCATGGGTGGCTGTCATCACTGTGGCTGCCTGCTGCCTAAGATGACTGAGCTCCTGAGGGGAGAGACAGCAGCCATCACTGTAGCTCCAGTTGGCCTTTTTCCCTTGCCAGTGCTGGGGAGACTGGGTGGTTTGGCCCCAGGAGGAATTCCCCACAGTGCAGCACAGCAGCCTTGGCAGATTGTGGCCAGACTGCCTCTTTAGACTGTACCAGGAGCCATCCCACCTCATCAGACAGGGCCTGGGAATTTCAGCAACTATAGCCAGGGGTTTAGGGACAGAACTCTAGTCTCCCTGGGATGGAGGCCCTGCAGGGAGAGGCAGCTGGAGTCCCCACAGATCAGCGGACTTAGTCTTTTCCCTTGCTGGCTCTGAGGAATCCGGGCAGTCCAGACAAGTGGGATTCCCCCAAGCGCAGAGCTCCTCCTCCACCAAGGGGCAGCCAGAGTGCTTCATTAAGCAGGTCCATGGCCTTGTGCCTCCTGACTGGGTGAGACCCCCCGACAGGGGTTGCCAGACACCTTATACAGGAGCATTCCTGCTGGCATCAGGCTAGTGCCTCTCTGGGATGGAGCTCCCAGAGGAAGGAGCGGGCAGCCATCTTTGCTGTTCTGCAGCCTCCACTGGTGACACCTCCAGGTGTGGGAGGGACCCAGGCAAATAGGATCTAGAGTGGCCCCCCCAGCAAATCACAGCAGCCCTACAGAAGAGGGGCCAGACTGTTAAAAGAAAAGCAAACAAACAGAAGGCAACAAAAACAGCACCATCAACAAAAAAGTACCCAAAAAAACTCCATCCAAAGGTCAGCAGCCTCAAAGATCAAAGGTAGATAAACTTGTGAAGATGTGAAGAATCAATGAAAAAACACACTGAAAACTCAAAAGCCAGAGTTCCTCTTCTCTTCCAGATGATGGCAACACCTCTCCAGCAAGGGCCCAGAACTGGGCTGAGGCTGAGATGGATGAAGTGGCAGAAGCAGGCTTCAAAGTGTGGGTAATAATGAACTTTAATGAGCTAACAGAGTATGTTCTATCCTAGTGCAAAGAAGTTAAGAACCATCATAAAATATCAGAGGAACATAAATGACTTGACAGAGCTGAAAAACACAACATGAGAACTTCACAATGCAATCACAAGTGTCAATAGCAGAATAGACCAAGCAGAGAAAAGAATATCAGAGCTTGAAGACTATCTTGCTAAAATAAGACAGGCAGACAAGATTAGAAAAAAAGAATGAAAAGGAATGAACAAAACCTCCAAGAACTATGGGATTATGTAAAAAGACTGAACCTATGACTGATTAGGGTACCTGAAAGAGACAGGGAAAATGGAACCAAGTTGGAAAACATACTTCAGGATATCATCTAGGAGAACTTTCCCAACTTAGCAAGGCAAGTCAACCTTCAAATTCAGGAAACTCAGAGAACCCCAGTAAGATACTCCAAGAGAAGATCAACCCCAAGACACATAATCATCAGATTCTCCAAGGTCAAATGAATAAAAAAATGTTAAGGGCAGCCAGAGAGAAAGGCCAAGTTACCTACAAATGGAAGCCCATCAGACTAACAGCAGACCTTGCAACAGTAACCCTACAGGCCAGAAGAGATTAGGGGCCAGTATTCAACATTCTTAAAGCAAAGGAATTCCAACCCAGGATTTCATACCCAGCCAAACTATGCTTCATAAGTGAAGGAGAAATAAAGTCCTTTTCAGGCAAGCAAATGCTGAGGGGCTTTCACACCACCAGGCCCGCCTTGCAAGAGCTCCTGAAGGAAGCACTAAATGTGGAAAGGAAAAAGCATTACCAGCCACTACAAAAACAAACTGAAGTACACAGACCAAAGACACTATTAAGTAACTACATAAACAAGACTATAAAATAACCAGCTAGCATCATGATGACAGGATCAAATTCATATGTAACAATATTAACCTTAAATGTAAATGGGCTAAATGCCCCAGTTAAAAGACACACAATGGCAAGCTGGATAAAGAGTCAAGACTTATTGGTGTGCTGTATTCAAGATACCCATCTCACATGCAAAGACACATATAGGCTCAAAATAAAGGGATGGAGGAAAATCTATCAAGCAAATGGAAAGCAGAAAAAAAAAAAAACAAGGGTTGCAATCCTAGTTTATTACAAAACAGACTTTAAGCCAAGAAAGATCAAAAAAGACAAAGAAGGACATTATATAATGGTAAAGGGTTCAATGCAACGAGAAGAGCTAACTATCCTAAGTATATGTGCACCCAATACAGGAGCACCCAGATTCACAAAACAAGCTCTTAGAGATCTTCAAAGAGACTTAGACTCCCACACAATAATGGTGAAAGATTTAACACCCTGCTGTCAATAGTAGACAAATCATCAAGACAGAAAATTAACAAAGATATTCAGTATTGAACTCAGCTTAATCAAGTGGACTTGACAGATATCAATGGAATTCTCCACCCAAAAACAACAGAATATACCTTTTTCTCAGTGCCACATGGCACTTACTCTAAAATTGATCACATAATTGGAAGTAAAACACTCTTCAGCAAATGCAAAAGAACTGAAATCATAACAAACAGTCTCTCAGAACACAGAGCAATCAAATTAGAAGAAGACTAAGAAACTCACTCAAAACCACACAACTACATGGAATTTAAACAATCTGCTCCTGAATCATACCCAGGCAAACAGGGTCTGGAGTGTACCTCCAGCAAACTCCAACAGATCTCCTGGATAAATAATGAAATTAAGGCAGAAATCAAGAAGTTCTTTGAAACCAATGAGAACAAGGAAACAGTGTACCAAAATCTCTGGGATGCAGATAAAGCAGTGTTAAGAGGAAAATTTATAGCACTAAATGCTGACATCAAAAAGCTAAAAAGGTCTCCAATCTACATACTAACATCACAACTGAAAGAACTAGAGAACCAAGAGCAAACAAACCCCAAAGCTAGCAGAAGACAAAAAATATCCAAGATGAGAACAGAACTGAAGAAGATAGAGACAAAAAAGACTCTTCAAAAAATCAATGAATCTAGTAGCTGTTTTTTCAAAAAAAAATTAATAATATGGATAGACTGCTAGCTGGATTGGTAAAGAAGAAAAGAGAGAAGAATCAAATAGACACAACAAAAAATGATAAAGGGGATATCACCACTGACCCGACAGAAATACAAACTACCATCAGAGAATACTATAAACACCTCTAGGCAAATAAACTAGAAAATCCAGAAGAAATGGATAAATTCCTGGACACATATACCCTCCCAAGACGGAACCAGGAATAAGTTGAATCCCTTAATAGACCAATAAAAAGTTCTGAAATTGAGGCAGTAATAGTCTACCAACCAAAAAAAGCCCAGGACCAGGTAGATTTACAGCTGAATTCTATCAGAACTAGAAAGAGGAGCTGGTACCATTTCTTCTAAAACTATTCCAAACAACTGGAAAGGAGGGAATCCTCTCTAACTTATTTTATGAGGTCAACATCATCCTGATACCAAAACCTTGCAGAGATACAACAACAACAAAAAAAACTTCAGGCCAATATCCCTGATGAACATCAATGCAATAATCCTTAATAAAATACTGACAAACCAAATCCAGCAGCACATCAAAAAGCTTATCTACCACAATCAAGTTGGCTTCATCCCTGAGATGCAAGTCTGGTTCAACATATGCAAACCAATAAACATAATTCATCACATGAACAGAACTAAAGACAAAAACCACGTGATTGGTCTGTTCCAAGATGGCTGAATAGGAACAGCTCCAGTCTGCAGCTCCCAGTGTGATTGACACAGATGATGGGTGATTTCTGCATTTCCAACTGAGGTACCTGGTTCATCTCATTGGGATTGGTTGGACAGTGGGTGCAGCCCATAGAGGGTGAGCCAAAGCAGGGTGGGGCATCACCTCACCTGGGAAGAGCAAGGGGTCAGGGGATTTCCCTTTCCTAGCCAAGGAAAGCTGTGACAGATGGTATCTGGAAAAATGGGACACTCCCGCACAAATACCACACTTTTCCAGTGGTCTTAGCAAATGGCCCACCAGGAGATTATATCCTATGCCTGGCTCTGCAGGTCCCACACCCACGGAGCCTTGCTCACTGCTAGCTCAGCAGTCTGAGATCCACCTGCGAGGCAGCAGCCTGGCAGGGGGAAAGGCGTCCACCATTGCTGAGGCTTGAGTAGGTAAACAAAGCAGCCAGGGAAGCTCGAACTGGGTGGAGCCCACTGCAGCTCAACCAGTCCTGCTGCCTCTGTAGACTCCACCTCTGGGGGGCAGGGCATAGCTGAACAAAATGCAGCAGAAACTTCTGCAGACTTAAGTGCCCATGTCTGACAGCTCTGAAGAGAGCAGCGGTTCTCCTAGCACAGTGTTTAAGCTCAGAGAATGGACAGACTGCCTTCTCAAGTGGGTCCCTGACCCCCATGTAGCCTAACTGGGACACACCTCCTAGTGGGGGCCAACTGACACCTCATACAGGCGGATGCCCCTCTGGGATGAAGCTTCCAGAGGAAGGATCAGGCAGCAATATTTGCTGTTTTGCAATATTTGCTGTTCTGCAGCCTCCGTTGGTGATACCCAGGCAAACAGTCTGGAGTGGACCTCCAGCAAACTCCAACAGATCTACAGCTGTGGGACCTGACTGTTAGAAGGAAAACTAACAAACAGAAAGGAATAGCATCAACATCAACAAAAAGGACATCCACACCAAAACCCCATCTGTAGGTCACCAACATCAAAGACCAAAGGTAGATAAAACCACAAAGATGGAGAGAAATGAGAACAGAAAAGCTGAAAATTCTAAAAACCAGAACGCCTCTTCGCCTTCAAAGGATCACAGCTCCTCACCAGCAACAGAACAAAGCTGGACAGAGAAAGACTTTGACAAGCTGACAAAAGTAGGCTTCAGAAGGTCAGTAATAACAAACTTCTCTGAGCTAAAGGAGGATGTTCAAACCCATTGCAAGGAAGCTAAGAAACCTTGAAAGAAGATTAGAAGAATAACTAGAATAAACAGTGTAGAGAAGACCTTAAATGATCTGATGGAGCTGAAAACCATGGCACGAGAAGTACGTGATGCATGCACAAGCTTCAATAGCCAATTCAATCAAGTGGAAGAAAGGTATTCAGTGATTGAAGATCAAATCAATGAAATAAAGCGAGAAGAGAAGATTAGAGAAAAAAGGGTAAAAAGAGGCCAGACACGGTGGCTCATGCCTGTAATCCCAGCACTTTGGGAGGCCGAGGCAGGCAGATCATGAGGTCAGGAGATCGAGACCATCCTGGCTAACATGGTGAAACCCCGTCTCCACTAAACATACAAAAAATTAGCTGGATGTGGTGGCAGGCACCTGTAGTCCCAGCTACTTGGGAGGCTGAGGCAGGAGAATGGCATGAACCCAGGAGGCAGAGCTTGCAGTGAGCCAAGATCACGCCACTGCACTCCAGCCTGGGCGACAGAGCGAGACTCCGTCTCAAAAAAAAAAAAAAGAAAAGAAAAAAAAGAGTAAAAAGAAATGAACAAAGCCTCCAAGAAATATAGGACTATGTGAAAAGACAAAATCTACTTTTGATTGGTGTACTTGAAAGTGATAGGGAGAATGGAACCAAGCTGGAAAACGCTCTTCAGGATATTATCCAGGAGAACGTCCCCAACCTAGCAAGACAGGCCAACATTCAAATTCAGTGAATACAGAGAACATCACAAAGATATTCCTTGAGAAGAGCAACTCCAAGACACATAATTATCAGATTCACCAAGGTTGAAATGAAGGAAAAAATGTTAAGGGCAGCCAGAGAGAAAGGTCGGGTTACCCACAAAGGGAAGCCCATCAGACTAACAGTGGATCTCTCGGCAGAAACTCTACAAGCCAGAAGAGAGTGGGGGCCAATATTCAACATTCTTAAATAAAAGAATTTTCAAGCCAGAATTTCATATCCAGCCAAAATAAGCTTCATAAGTGAAGGAAAAATAAAATCCTTTACAGACAAGCAAATGCTGAGACATTTTATCACCACTATGCCTCCCTTACAAGAGCTCCTGAAGGAAGCACTAAACATGGAAAGGAACAACCGGTACCAGCTACTGCAAAAACATGCCAAATTGTAAAGACCATCGATGCTAGGAAGAAACTGCATCAACTAATGGGCAAAATAACCAACTAACATAATAATAACAGGATCAAATTCACACATAACAATATTAACCTTAAATGTAAATGGGCTAAATGCCCCAATTAAAAGACACAGACTGGCAAACTGGATAAAGAGTCAAGACCCACCAGTGTGCTGTGTTCAGGAGACCGATCTCACATGCGAAGACACACATAGGCTCAAAATAAAGGGATGGAGGAATATTTACCAAGCAAATGGAAAGCAAACAAAAGCAGGGGTTGCAATCCTAGTCTCTGACAAAACAGACTTTAAACCAACAAAGATCAAAAGAGACAAAGAAGAGCATTGTATAATGGTAAAGGGATCAATTCAACAAGAAGAGATAACTATCCTAAATATATATGCACCCACTACAGGGGCACCCAGATTCATAAAGCAAGTTCTTAGAGACCTACAAAGAGACTTAGACTCCCACACAATAATAATGGGACACTTTAACATCCCACTGTCAATATTAGATTAATGAGACACAAGGTTGATAAGGATATCCAGTACTTGAACTCAGCTCTGCAACAAGCAGACCTAATAGACATCTACAGAACTCTCCATCCCAAATCAACAGAATATACATTCTTCTCAGCACCACATTGCACTTATTCCAAAATTGACCACATATTTGGAAGTAAAACACTCCTCAGCAAATGTAAAAAACAGAAATCACGACAAACTGTCTCTCAGACCACGGTGAAATCAAATTAGAACTAAAGATTAAGAAACTCGCTCAAAACCACACAACTACATGGAAACTGAATAACATGCTACTGAATGACTACTGGGTAAATAATAAAATGAAGGCATAAATAAAGATGTTCTTTGAAACCAATGAGAACAAAGACACAACATACCAGAATCTCTGGGACACATTTAAAGCAGTGTGTCAAGGGACATTTATATCACTAAATGCCCACAAGAGAAAGCAGGAAAGATCTAAAATCAATGCCCTAATGTCACAATTAAAATAACTAGAGAAGCAAGAGCAAACAAATTTAAAAGCTAGCAGAAAGCAAGAAATAACCAAGATCAGAGCAGAACTGAAGGAGATAGAGACACAAAAAAACCTTTAAAAAATCAATAAATCCAGGAGCTGGTTTTTCGAAAAGATCAACAAAATTGATAGACCTCTAGCAAGACTAATAAAGAATAAAAGAGAGAAGAATCAAATAGAGGCAATAAAAAATGATAAAGGGGATATCACCACTGACTCCATAGAAATACAAACTATCATCAGAGAATACTATAAACACCTCTACACAAATAAACTAGAAAATCTAGAAGAAATGGATAAATTCCTCGACACATACACTCTCCTGAGACTAAACCAGGAAGAAGTTGAATCTCTGAATAGACCAATAACAGGCTCTGACATTGAGGCAATAATTAATAGCTTACCAACCAAAAAAAGGTGAGGACCAGACGGATTCACAGCCGAATTCTACCAGAGGTACAAGGAGGAGCTGGTACCATTCCTTCTGAAACTATTCCAATCAATAGAAAAAGAGAGAATCCTTCCTAACTCATTTTATGAGGCCAGCATCATCCTGATACCAAAGCCTGGCAGAGACACAACAAAAAAAGAGAATTTTAGACAAATATCCCTGATGAACATCAATGCGAAAATCCTCAATAAAATACTGGCAAACTGAATCCAGCAGCACATCAAAAATCTTATCCACCACAATCAAGTCGACTTTATCACTGGGATGCAAGGCTGGTTCAACATATGCAAATCAATAAACATAATCCATCACATAAACAGAACCAATGACAAAAGACACATGATTATGTCAATAGATGCAGAAAAGGCCTTCAACAAAATTCAACAACGCTTCATGCTAAAAACTCTCAATAAACTAGGTATTGGTGGAATGTACCTCAAAATAATAAGAGCTATATATGACAAACCCACAGCCAATATCATACTGAATGGGCAAAAACTGGAAGCATTCCCTTCGAAAACTGGCACAAGACAGGGATGCCCTCTCTCACCACTCCTATTCAATATATTGTTGGAAGTTCTGGCCAGGGCAATCAGGCAAGAGAAAGAAATAAAGGGTATTCAATTAGGAAAAGAGGAAGTCAAATTGTCCCTGTTTGCAAATGACATGATTGTATATTTAGAAAACCCCATCATCTCAGCCCAAAATTTCCTTAAGCTGGTAAGCAACTTCAGCAAAGTCTCAGAATACAAAATCAATGTGCAAAAATCACAAGCATTCCTATACAACAATAACAGGCAAACAGAGAGCCAAATCATGAGTGAACTCCCATTCACAACTGCTTCAAAGAGAATAAAATACCTAGGAATCCAACTTACAAGGGATGTGAAGGACCTCTTCAAGGAGAACTACAAACCACTGCTCAATGAAATAAAAGAGGACACAAACAAATGGAAGAACATTCCATGCTCATGGTTAGGAAGAATCAATATGGTGAAAATGGCCATACTGCCCAAGGTAATTTATAGATTCAATGCCATCTCCATCAAGCTACCAATGACTTTCTTCATAGAATTGGAAAAAAACTACTTTAAAGTTCATATGTCTTAGCATTGCCAAGACAATCCTAAGCAAAAAGTACAAAGCTGAAGGCATCACCTACTTGACTTCAAATGATACTACAAGGCTACAGTAACCAAAACAGCACAGTACTGGTACCAAAACAGACATATAGATCAAGGGAACAGAACAGAGGACTCAGAAATAACACCATACATATACAACCATCTGATCTTTGACAAACCTGACAAAAACAAGCAATGGGGAAAGGATTCCCTGTTTAATAAATGGTGCTGGGAAAACTGGCTAGCCATATGTAGAAAGCTGAAACTGGATCCCTTCCTTACACCTTATACAAAAATTAATTCATGATGGATTAAAGACTTAAATGTTGGACCTAAAACCATAAAAACCCTATTAGAAAACCTAGGCAATAGCATTCAGGCCATAGGCATGGGCAAGGACTTCATGACTAAAACACAAAAAGGAATGACAACAAAAGCCAAAATAGACAAATGGCATCTAATCAAACTAAAGAGCTTCTGCACAGCAAAAGAAATGACCATCAGAGTGAACAGGCAACTTACAGAATAGGAGAAAGTTTTTGCAATCTACCTATCTGACAAAGGGCTAATATCCAAAATCTACAAAGAACTTAAACAAATTTACAAGAAAAAAACAAACAACCCCATCAAAAAGTGGGCAAAGGACATGACAGACACTTCTCAAAAGAAGACATTTATGCAGACAACAGACACATGAAAAAATGCTCATCATCACTGGTCATCAGAGAAATGCAAATCAAAACTACAATGAGATACCATCTCACACCAGTTAGAATGGTAATCATTAAAAAGTCAGGAAACAACAGATGTTGGAGAGGATGTGGAGAAATAGGAATGCTTTTATACTGTTGGTGAAACTAGTTCAACCATTGTGGAAGACAGTGTGGCGATTCCTCAAGGATCTAGAACTAGAAATACCATTTGACCCAGCGATCCCAAATCCTTACTGGGTATATACCCAAAGGATTATAAACCATTCTACTATAAAGACACATGCACACGTATGCTTATTGCGGCACTATTCACAATAGCAAAGACTTGGTACCAACCCAAATGTCCATCAGTGACAGAGTGGATTAAGAAAATGTGTCACATATACACCATGGAATACTACGCAGCCATAAAAAAAGGATGAGTTCATCTCCTTTGCAGGGACATGGATGCAGCTGGAAACTATCATTCTCAGCAAACTATCACAAGGACAGAAAACCAAACACCACATGTTCACACTCATAGGTTGGAATTGAACAATGAGAACACTTGGACACATGGCGGGGAACATCACACCCCAGGGCCTGTCATAGGGTGGGGGTCAGGGGGAGGGATAGTATTAGGAGAAATACCTAATGTAAATGACGAGTTCATGGGTGCAGCAAAGCAACATGGCACATGAATACCTATGTAACAAACCTGCACGTTGTGCACATGTACCCTAGAACTTAAAATATAATTTTTAAAAAAGGGAAAAAAACCATGTGATTATCTCATTAGATGCAAAAAAGGGACTTCAATAGAATTAAAATTACCTTCATGTTAAAAACTCTCAAACTAGGTATTGATGGAACATACCTCAAAATAATAAGAACTATTTATAACAAACCCACACCCAATATTATACCGAATGGGCAAAACCTGGAAGCATTCCCCTTGAAAACTGGCATAAGACAAAGATGCCCTCTCTCACCACTCCTATTCAGCATAATATTGGAAGTTCTGGCAAGAGCAATCAGGCAAGAGAAAGAAATAAAGGGTATTCATATAAGAAGAAAGGAAGTCAAACTGTCTCTATTTGCAGATGACATGATCCTATATCTACAAAACTCCATCCTCTCAGCCCAAAAGCTTCTTAAGCTGATAAGCAACTTCAGCAAAGTCTTGGGATAAAATATCAGTGTGCAAAAATCATAAGCATTCCTATATACCAACAATAGACAAGCAGAAAACTAAATCATGAATGAACTCCTGTTTACAATTGCTACAAAGAGAATAAAATAACTAGGAATACAGCTAACAAGGGAAATGAAGGACCTCTTCAAGAAGTACAAACCACTGCCCAATGAAATCAGAGAGGACCCAAACAAATGGAAAAACATTCTATGCTCATAGAAAGAAAGAATAAATATTGTGAAAATGGCCATACTGCCCAAAGCAATTTATAGATTCAATGCTATTCCCATTAAATTACCATTGACATTCTTCACAGAATTAGAAAAAAACTACTTTAAAATTCATATGTACCCAAAAAAAGAGCCTGAATAGCCAAGACAATCCTAAGCAAAAAGAACAAAGCTAGAGGCATCACGCTACCTGACTTCAAACTATATTATAAGCCTACGGTAACCAAAACAGCATGGTACTGGTAGAAAAACAAACACATAGACCAATGGAACAGAATAAAGAACTCAGAAATAATACCATGCATCTACAACTATCTGATCTTCAACAAACCTGACAAAATCAAGCCATGGGGAAAGAATTCCCTATTTAATAAATGGTGCTGGAAGACATGACTAGCCATTGCAGAAAATTGAAACTGGACCCCTTCTTTACACCTTATACAAAAATTAACTCATCATGGATTAAAGACTTAAGTGTAAAACCCAAAACTATAAAACCCTAGAAGAAAATCTAGGTAGTATCATTCAGATTTCTTGATGAAAACTTCAAAAGCAATTGCTTGTTGCAATTGCTTGTTGCTTTTCTCAAGAAAAAATTGACAAATGGGATCTAACAGACAGCCTCTAGAATGGGAGAAAATTTTTCAATCTCTCCATCTGAAAAAGGTCTAATATCCAGAATCATAAGGAACTTAAACAAATTTACAAGAAAAAAAAGCCAAACAATCCCATTAAAAAGTACATGAACAGGCAAAGGACATGAACAGACACTTCTCAAAAGAAAACATTTATGGAGAAAACAAACATATGAAAAAAAGCTCAACATCACTGACCATTAGAGAAATGCCCATCAAAACTACAATGAAATACTGTCTCATGCCAGTCAGAATCGCAATTATTAAAAAGTCCAGAAACAACAGATGCTGGTGAGGCTGTGGAGAAATAGGAACACTTTTACACTGTTGGTGGGAATGTAAATTAGTTTAACCATTGTAGAAGACAGTATGGCAATTCCTCAAAGACCTAGAACCAGAAATACCATTTGACACAGCAATCACATTTCTGCATATATACCCAAAGGAATATAAATTATTCTATTATAAAAATATATGCACATGTATGCTAATTGCAGCACTATTTACAATAGCAAAGACATGGAATCAACCCAAATGCCCATCAATGATAGAATGGATAAAGAAAATGTGGTACAAATACACCATGGAATACTATGCAGCCATAAAAAAGCAACAAGATCATGTCCTTTTCAGGGACATAGATGGAGCTGGAAGCCATTATCCTCAGCAAACTAACAAAAGAACAGAAAACCAAACACCACATGTTTTCACTTATAAGTGGAAGCTGAACAATGAGAACACATTGACACAGGGAGGAGAACAACACACACACTGGGGCCTTTTGCAGGGGTAGGGGGAAAAAGGGGAGAGAGAGAATCAGGAAAAATAGCTAATGCATGCTGGGCTTAATGCCTGGGTGATGGGCTGATATGTGCAGCAACACACTTACCATGGCACACGTTTACCTATGTAACAAACCTGCACATCCTGCACATGTATCCCAGAACTTAAAATAAAATAAAATAAAATATAAATAAAATAATAGCAAAAAAAAAGAAAATATATTATCAACCTAATGGGGGAGAAATGATGATATGCTATGTACATTGCATTAGACAACAAATGTTATTCTTATCCTACAAATATTGTGAAAATCTCCGAGAGCCAAGAAGTCAGGACCAGCTAGGTGGGAGCTTCCCTGGAGAGTCACTTATGCATAGGGGTTTATTGGTGCTGGGGCAAACATGGAAAGGCTAATATATCATGAATCTTTTAAGTTGTAAATTATGGAAATACAATTTAAGCAAGTTTAAGCACAAAAGGGTATCAACACACATTACTAAGAGTCCAAGAATAGTACTTACTTCAGGCATTGCTACATCTAGAGGACAAATGTTACCAGGACTGTCTCTTTCCTTTTTTTGGAAAGGTTCTCTCAACGTGGTGAGCAAACGGCCACTCTCTATAGAAGACTCACATTCCCTTGTTTAGAAATCCTACCAAAATGAATGGGGGGGGGTTGTTTTGTTTGTTTGTTTGTTTGTTTGTTTGCTAGCTTTGGCAGAAAACTCCAAGGGAGGGCACGTCTTAAGTCACATGTCTGTGCTTAAATCAATCATTGTACCAGGAGATGTGATGGTCTGATTGGCCGGACCTGGTTCTTGTATCTCTTCTATGTTGAGGGTGAGGAGAAGAATCAGAGTCGGCTCCATTGAAGCTAAATAGAATAGGAAGAGGTAACATCATCAGAGGAATGTGAAAAGATGCTGGGTGGGACAGAACACAGATGCCTCCTTCTAAGGAATGTAACAAGACAGTGGTCCATGGATTAATCTACAGTTAGAAAGAGCCAATTTTAAGGAGCAAGTAAAATACTTAAAATAAAAATTGTTCATATCCCATTTATTGAGATCCTAATGGATGCTAGGAAGTGTCTTAAGAGCTAGAGATATAAACAAAACAGGTAAAGTTCTTACTTTTATAAAGCTTATATTCTAGTAATGGAAGATAGATAAATAAAATAATTGAGTAAAGTATATAGTATTTTAAATAGAATTAAGGCCTATGTCTATTTGAAATATTTTTATAGGAAGGGTAGTAGAAAATACTAATGGGCTGGTCTTTGAAGGCTTCAATGTAAAGGTAATATTTAAGAAATGACCTGGTAAGTGCCATGTGAATATCTGTGGAAGAGCATTCCAACCAGAAAAAAAGCAGAAAGGCAAAGGCAGGAATGAAGTAATGGAGAGCTGAAAATGCAAAGTCAAGAGTGGAATAGACAAGGATAACGATGAGGTCATTGTGGCTGAATCTCTCGGCTGGTCGTTTAGTGAATGAATAAAACTTAGATTCATGTGGTAGTTTGTTGCCCCAAGTTCATCATCAGGTATGATATGTGAAAGCGCTGAGTTCTCAGGGAAATACTTCTCACTCTTGGACAAGGGGCCTGAGTTGTATCTTGGTACCCCTATGGGAAGTTTGTGAAGACAAAGGAAGGGAAAAAGAGATAGAGACTGATAGACAAGAATTAGAAGTCATTTATTCATTCATCCATTCATCCATTTATTTAGTTTGGCCTGCTATTTTCAGATGCTTCTGGAGTACAGAACCAAATAGGACAAAATATCCCATGCCATGCCTAAGGAATTTACAGTCCAGCAGGAGTCATCCAAGCAGACGGGGTGGGCTAAATCAAGGAGAAGAAGACAGGATTCACAAGTCTAGGCTGGCAGTGTGGTTCAGAGGCAGGAGGTCAGAAAGTAGGCAAAGGCAGCACTGTGGAATCCTATTGGTGACCTCTGATGCTAAGGCAAAGGCTGCTGTTCCCCTTCAGGTGGATGTAATAGTTACAACCTTCACTGAATCTTGAGATTGCTGAAGCTGGAACAGGGGTGCTGCCTCCCTCATGCTGTCTCCCCATTTCCCCTTACTTACTGAACACTGCAGTGTCCATAGGCTGGAGATCTTTTGCTTATTTTACTTACTCTAGGAAGAAAGGAAAAGGCATAGGGGAAGGTAGAAAAAGAAAAACAGATGCCAATGTTTCTCCTTTCATTTCTATGTTTGTTCTATTTTTCCAACGTGGCAGAAAAAAAATTTTTAAAGCATATTTTTCCTCCCATGCTTTTTTTCTAATTCCAAAAGAGAGTTATATCCTTTTTACTTCTAAATGTAAAATGAAATAGCCATATTCTTATCTATGGATTAAACGTAAATTTGCACCCATGGTGAGTTAATTAATTAGCACTTCTTTCCCACAACACTCCAATTTATAAAAGGTTCTACTTGATCAGCTTCTTCAGGAGTACAATTTTTCTTTTTTCTTTTAAACTTTTACTTTAAGTTCAGGTGTACAAATGCAGGTTTTTTACGTAGGTAAACTTGTGTCATGGAGATTTGTCGTACAGATTATTTCATCACCCAGGAATTAAGCCTAACATCCATTAGTTATTTTTTCCGGGTCCTCTTTCTCCTCCCACCCTGTACCCTCTGAAAGGCCCCAGTGTATGTTCCCCTCTATGTGTCCATGTGTTCTCATCATTTAGTGTGTGGTATTTGGTTTTCTGTTTCTGTGTGAGTTTGCTAAGAATAACGGCCTCCAGCTCCCTTCATGTCCCTATGAAGACATGATCTCATTCTGTTTTATGGCTTCATAGTAAGAACACAATTTTTCTTTTTTTTTTATTATTGTACTTTAAGTTTTAGGGTATATGTGCACAATGTGCATGTTTGTTACATATGTATCCATGTGCCATGTTGGTGTGCTGCACCCATTAACTCGTCATTTAGCATTAGGCGTATCTCCTAATGCTATCCCTGCCCCTTCCCCCCACCCCACAATAGTCCCCAGAGTGTGATGTTCCCCTTCCTGTGTCCATGTAGAACACAATTTTCAAATGACCACATCTAGTTTCATAACTGTACTCTTCCCAAGTGCAACCCTGAAGAGAGGTTGGCATTATAAATTGGTGCTTTGGTTGGATAGACCCAGTTTTATTCTAGTTTAGTTTTTAATGTATTTTCAGAGGGTTTAGATAGATCATGAATTCTCACTTCTCCATAGCCCAAACCAGTTTCTAACCATTCCTTGTTGTCTGTATCCAGCTGTTTTATAATCTATACTTTCTAAGTCAGTTTTGGCTGCAATAACAAAAGTACCTAAGACCAAGTGACACATAAACAATAGAAATTTATTTTTCACAATTCTGGAGACTGGAAGTCTAAGATCAGGGTGCTAGCATGGTCAAGTTCTGGTAAGGGCCCTCTTTCAGGTTGCAGAGGCCGCTATCCTGCTGTATCCCCACATGGAAGAAAGAGAGAGAAATCTCATATCCCTTCCTCATTTAATAAGGGCACTAATTCTATTGGGGTGGGGGGGTGGTCTACCCTCAATGGTGTAATTACTTCCAAATGCTCCACCTCTAAATACCATCACATTGGAAATTAGGCTTCAACATATAAATTTTAAGGGGACACTAACAGTCAGTTCATAGCAATGCCTTCTCTAAAAAGCTGGGAAACTTCTTAGTTATCTTACTAACTTTCTAGGAATATTAGATATTTAATTCCCGGGTCCTCATGCCCCACCCATTCTCAAGCATTACAGTCCATGGTTATTACTAAGACCTCACATAATCACAGCTGCCTAATGGTCCTCAGAAAATGTTTGGGAACCAATGATTCTACTATTCCCTTTGAGAGCAGCAGGGCCAGGATTAGGGTGAGGCAAGTTAAGGCTACTTGCCTTAAGTGCAAAATGTAAGGTTACGTCAAAAAATTAGTAATCAAGATAGTATTGGGGCTGGGCACGATGGCTTACACCTGTAATCCTAGCAGCATTTTGGGAGGTTGAGACAGGTGGCATTTGAGGTCAGGAGTTCAAGACCAGTCTGGCCAACATGGTGAAACCCCATCTCTACCAAAAAATACAAAAATTAGCTGGGTGTGGTGGCGAGCACCTGTAATCTCAGCTACTCAGGAGGCTGAGGCAGGAGAATCACTTGAACCTGGGTGACGGAGGTTGCAGTGAAGAGAGATTGTGCCACTTCACTCCAGCCTGGGTGACAGAGTGAGACTGTCTCACACACACACAAAAAAAGTATTTTAATGCAATATTTCAAAATTCAAAATTAATGCAAAAATATCTATGGAAAAACAAAATACCAAAATTTTAAATAGAGACAGACTATTTGCTTTATGACTATATTATTGTGCAATAGAATAAATCCCTTCCACTCAGCCCTCAGTTTACTGGTCTGGCAAAGCAATACAGTCCACCAGGAGGCATGTTTACGAGGGTTGACAACAGCGCATCAACGGACTGGGCAACACAGGGTTTTATATATAATCATGTTTTTGTTTGTAGATCTGTTTTTAACTTTCTCACTTCATTCAAACTATGGGACAATACTTTGATAAGTGTATGCAAATGGTCTTCAACTTACAATAGGTTGACTTATGATTTTTCAATTTTACAATGGGTTTATTGGGACATAAACCAATTGTAAGTTAAAAAGCATTTGTATTAGGTTGCACATTTTTCCTTTTGTCTCAGGCTTCTGAGGCTTGGCATGGCATTGGAAAGTCGCAATGGAAACCACAAGATTTAAAGTCCTGTGTCTCTAACATGGCAATCTATATAAAAAGCATTTAAAGTACTCATGTCCTTTGACCAAATTTTTCCATTTTTATGGATCTGGCTAACAAAATTATATTATAAACACATTATTAAAACTTTGTAGTTGAAAGTCTAAAGTTATTTACAAAACTATATGTATAACATAAGTCCATGTTTGTCTTAAATAGATAAGTGGATGATATATGGGAAGAGAGGAGGCAGTTAGGCAGGTAGACAGATTATCTAAGGCTGAATCTTTAAATATAAATATGGCTTAATTTTGCATAGTAAACTGTGGATTATTTTTATCTTTTTCCTTATTTATATTTTCTACCTTTCTATAATAAAATAGTATTGCTTGGATAATTAAACAATCAAATAAACTTAAAATTTAATTACAATTTATGTGCTTCCGTAGCCAGATCTTTTACAATATGAGATTAACCGAAATTTGTCTCCTCTATGGAGAGGCATCTCACTTCATTGAAAATATACTTAGTAAGGTACATCTGTAACACTAAACATGCTGTAATTACCAACCATGACACATACCTATAAGGAAACAAATCAGGTAACCAATCTGCTGGAAAATGTACATTCAAAATATCTCTGCTGCCTTGATAATGTTCTCCAAAAGGATTTAATAACTCATCATTCTCATAGCTCAATCTTGTACTCATTCCTGATGACTGAATTTTTATCCATGAAGAAAGGGAAAAAATGAGGTTATATCGGGGTAAATATGTGACTGAAAATGGTGGTAGACATGGATTCAGGCCTTGCCTACATAACAGGCAGACATGGGCTTTGACCCCCCAGGAAGAAAAATTAGGCAAAAGTTCTATCTAAAATTAAACACACCCACGTTTCTAATGCTTATTAGCTGACATTTATCAAGGAGGATCACCAATCATTAAGTTATTTTTATAACCAGCTTAATAGAAGCTGTGTTTCCATGACAACAGTCAATGTTGGGAAGGTAAAAAAAAAAAAAGAAATTAATGGAACTTGTGGTGATCTTAATAACGCTGTATGGAACTTATTCATTAATCTGGTTTTCCTGTTGTCTGGGCTTCCATGCCAACTGCAGAACTAACCGGCTTCTCTGGGGGTGTCTGACATTGGGAATAATGCATTTTTGAGAACTCCAAGTGTCTCTAACTCAGGTTACTGACACAGAGTTTTCTAATTCTTCTGTGATTTTTCTTTTCAACTGAGTATGGGGTGGAATCATTGTAAAAGAACCCTTAGATCACCACAAACTGACCAAGAGAAGTGCAGGATTCGTCAGAGAAACAGGCACAAATTTTATCTTTATTCTCTTTTGAAATCCACAGCAGTAGATTTGCTCTCATGAATTAAATGTTATGTGAAAAAAAAAAAAGAGGAATCAAGTTTCTTTCTAGATTTCTGACCTAAGCCACTGGGTAGATGATGGTGTAAAAGACAGGAAAATCAGCCAAATGTGGATTGGGTGATAGAGATAAAGAGTTCTATTTTAGAAATCCTTTTATCTTCAAAGAGACTTAAATTGTATTACATCATAACTGAACATTTTAGACCCAAATAATACACCTCACTCAAAAGACCTTATTTCATACAGACAAGGAGATGATTTTGCTATCAATGAGATGTTGGGTCTGGAGCCCACTGTCTGACCTTATTACTATTTGAAAAATATCACCTGTCAGTGTTGAGGTCTTTTTTACTTGTCCTCAACCTAGTTTTTATTTTTCAAAGTAATCCAGATTTAGGTGTTTCAGAATCAACAACTTAGGTTGTTTCTGAACAGAATTTAGAACCTGTATGTTTCTGTGTCTTGAATGGCCTATTCATCCCAATTGCTCCCTGACTTTGTGTATTGTCTGTAAGTTTGAGTCACATTGTTTTGCATTTAGTGTTAGGGCTGCAATGATTCTTGGTATGTCCTTTGGGGGCCTCTCTATTGTGTCTTAGAGGCTCTATTACAAGCCTCTCTAATGTGTCTTCCTCCACCTTTACAATTCTATTAAGGAACCAAAAGTTTATAAATGAAATAAATTAAGATACTAATAAGTAAAAAAAAGTTCCCAACCCTAACACAAGTAATAAGACCATTAAACAGTATATACTAATATGTGCCTAAAAGATCATAGGCTATTTCTTTCAGTATAAATAAGGATTCAGCAGAAGATGTTTAGAATTGTGTTTTGAAGAAGTTGAATTTTTCCAGTCATAGGAATGTTGCTTTCAGGTATAGATTTGAGAAAGAGATTAAATCATTTCTTACCAAAACACAAAAACGAAACAAAAACCTTTGAGGTAAAATAGAATTTTTAAAGCAGTATGTTGCCAGATATCCTATGTGATATAACTTCAATCTATGAATGATCTTTTCAGCAGCTTATTCCACATCTGATGAGACTCTAATCAGATCATGACTGAGCCCCAGACATTCTTGCTTCCAAGTCTTCCATGAAATTCAGACCAACTCAGAATGAAATCAAACTCTTAAATTGTTTTAATATATGTTATTGATACTTTCTAACCTTTTTCTTTAGGTTGTTTCTCCCAGTGAAAATTCGACTTAGTGTCAGTGACCAAGGAAAGACCGTGTTGATTCAGTGAGGACTCATTTTTCATATGGCTTCACCTTTCTTTGATTAATTAGGCACTAGCTCTACACAAAGCTGAGCATAGTTACCAAGGTACAGGTTGAAACTCCGAGGATGACTTATTTAATTGATCTTCATTAGTATGAGGACTTTTTCTTTGACTTAGTTTTCTCTTCCTAGCTAGGAATTTCCATCTGCAGGTGAGGGTAGAAAGCTGAAGGGAACCCCCAGCCATGCATGTCTGTGAGAGGAGACTCAGGGCCAGAGCAGAACATGACATGTTAGGAATCTGCACCAGAATTGATTTAGAAAACGTAGGGAGGGATACAGAGCATAGATACTTCAGGACTTAGAGATATTGCTTTGTTTCTTACAAGATTTACCTTCTAACAGAAGGCATTTTAAAAACTGGAACTGGAAAGAAATTTGAAATGGATGTGCTAATGTACACCTTTTCTTTATATACGATCAACATCAGCAGGTACAATGATTATAACTAATCAAGAATCTGACAGCTGCCCTGTGTAGGAATTGTAAATTCAACATAAACTTATAAGCTGAAAAAGATACAATGGACTGGCTCAATACTTGGGTTAAAATAAATTAATTAAACAAAAGTCTGGGGGTTTTCAAGAGTTGTAGACATCTCTATAATGAATTTACTTTTTACAGACAGGGTCACTTTAGGTTGCTTAGGCTGGACTTTAACTCCTGAGCTCAAGTTATCTCCCTACCTCAGCCTCCCAAGTAGCTGGGACTACAGGCATGTGCCACCTCGCCCAGCTCCTCTTTGTAATATTTACCTTAGCAAAACCTAGAATAACTTTTCATTGGATAAACTAAACTTCTCTTAAATAATGAAAATACTCTGAGGTTATTTTAGTAAGAGTGAGTCTTAGTGTTTTTTTGTTTGTTTGTTTGTTTGTTTTTGAGATGGAGTCTCCCTCAGTAGCCCAGGCTGGAGTGCAATGGCGCAATGTCAGCCTCAGCCTCCCGAGTGCCTGGGATTACAGGTGCCCGCCACCATGCCAGGCTAAGTTTTTGTATTTTTTGTAGAGATGGGGCTTCACCATGTTGGATAGGCTGGTCATAAATTAGTGTCTCTTATGGGCTGAATTGTGCCCTATCCCCCAAATTTATATGTTGATGCCTTAAGCTCCAGTACCTCAGAATGTGACCTCATTTAAAAATGAGGCTTTGACAGAGGCAATTAAGTTAAAGTGAGGTCATTAGGGTGGGCCCAATTCAGTATCACTAGTATCTTTACAAAATGGGGAAATTTGGACACAAAGACAGGCATAAAGGGAAGATGTGAAGAGGCACAGTTAAAAGCCACCCATAAGCCAAAGAGACAGGCCTGCAACAGATATCTCCCTTGAGGGCTGGAGCTATTGGTCTTGACCAGAGCCTTAGCCTTCATCTGTGTTTTCTTTATCAGCGTCGTTGGTGTAAAACTGAGAGGAGAGGAAAAAGATGAAATGTAAGACCCTAGCATGTCCAACCAACTAATGAGAAGGTAGAACAGAAACACAGAGCCATTGGACCTTGATTACTCTCATGATTTATTAATATTCAGGTTGAAAAAGGAGCCTTAGAGCCGCAAGTTTACGCTAATTGGCACATTTGCTTTATTTATTTATTTTTAAAACAAACTGGGTTTTTTGAATTGTTTCCTTTTTGTTCATTCCATCACATTGAAAAGGAGGAAAACAAAAATGATTTTGAATTCACTCAATATTTTGGACTCCTCAGATGAACGGAACATTGTACACACACTTGGAACAGAGAGAGAGATAGAGAGGAAAGTGGACTCCCACAGGGCCACACGCACCAGATCAAATAACTTGGATACAGTGCAAGAATTTCCCAAAATGATTGAATCATCATTACCAAAAACTCGCCATAACAACACCGAGAAACAAAAAAATGTTTAAGCCACACTGTTTGACTTGGGATCTTTCCTGCTTTTTTTTTTTTTTTTTTTAAATGTTTGCCACACAGAGAGAAAGAGGGCTAGTGGGTGGGAAAGGACAGACTCACAGACGTGAGCAGGACAGGAGGGGACTTCAGAGTGGAGCTGAGAAGAGGGTAGGGAGAGACAGGCTCAGGAGAGGGGAGGGTGGGGATGTGGAAAGCCATTTCTTAGAGTTCAGGCATGTTCTTGGTCAGCCTCAGGTTCCTCTTCTTTACCCTCATCCTGCCGGGCACTTTCCTTAGGTTTGGTTTCATCTACAGCTTCTGAGAAAGAAAACAAGATAGGATGGGGGGAAAAGGAGAGAGTTAGTATGTTGTCTTATCTGCTCATACAACGGTGCAATGCATTTCTTCTTTTTATGTCATTTCATAAGAGCATTAAGATTAAAAGAGATTATTAATATCCCAGTTAATATACGTTCCAAGTTCAGAAGAATTTACCTCAAGGAAGCTGTTCAGTGGCACCTATGGAAGAACTCAGGAGCAAAGGTATGTGAGTGACAAGGAGACCACTTAACAGAAGTTACTGTGGTCTTTAATCTCTCAGCCTTACAATCAAGGTATCCACATACAGGATCTTCACATAGGGAATCAACGACAATCTTGTATTGCTGTTCTATTAGTGTCAGAAGAATTGTGACAGATAATTTATGTGGACCATCGAGCATCCATTCCAAGTCTCTTACCACTCATTTCCAGTATTGGAAAGTGAAGTAGTTGAATTTTCAGCTCCTGTGGGACAGTGCTAGTCAATTATATAGAGATAGAAGTCCCTAGAGAGGGCAGAGTTGGGTTTTGCCCTTCACATTCTCCTATTCCTGATCACTTGGACATCAAACAATACATGGCACTGTAGCAGCTGCCTTGTGACCATGAAGACAAAAACTATACACTAAGGATGGTGGCGCAAAAAGAAAAAATCATCACTGAGTGACTGTACCACTCCTAGATATCTTTCCCTCAGAAACAAGTCACTAGCCTCTTTAAAGCATTGTAATATAATAGTTTTCAGTTTCTTGCAGCCAAGCACATTCCAACTGAATACATTTATCCATAGGGATAGTACTGCTTTGCTTAACAGGGAGGATATCATGTCTTTTTGAAGGAAAATTTTTCCTTTGTTTCCCAACAGAACTCAGTCAACTGATTTTATGCTATCTGATAGTTTACTAATATGCTAGCTTGTGGAAAAAGAATTTATTTGCTCTGAAACAATATGTGTTGCCAAACAATCAACTCCCTGTGTCAGTGTCCTCCAAGACCACCCCTAGGTTCAGTGATTTGCTAGGAGGCCTCATGGGACTCAGCATGCAGTCTGCTTCATAACTAAAATTTATTGCAGTGAAAGAACACAAAGCAAAATAAGCAAAGGAGAAAATAAACAAAGCAGAAAATAAGCAAAGCAGAAAGTTGCACATGGGCAAAGTTTGGAGGAAACCAAACAAGTTTCTAAGAGTCTTCTCCCCATGGAGTCACCCAGGATGTGCTTAATTCTTTCAGCAATAAATTACCGTAACACATGGAAGATGTCATCTATTAGGGAAGTTTAACTGAGTTTGCATTGGTAATTGGTCAGGTAGGCACCCTCCCCTACCTGTACCTGTACAAGCAGGTACAAAATTCAGACTCCCAGAAGAAAAATAGATGTTCAGCATAAACCACATTGTTTGTACTATGATTTTAGGCACCTGGAACCACTCTTTTTATTATTATTATTATACTTTAAGTTTTAGGGTACATGTGCACAATGTGCAGGTTAGTTACATATGTATACATGTGCCATGTTGGTGTGCTGAACCCAGTAACTCGTCATTTAACATTAGCTATATTTCCTAATGCTATCCCTCCCCCCTCCCCCTACCCCACAATAGTCCCCGGTGTGTGATGTTCCCCTTCCTGTGTCCATGTGTTCTCATTGTTCAATTCTCACCTACGAGTGAGAACATGCAGTGTTTGGTTTTTTGTCCTTGTGATAGTTCGCTGAGAATGATGGTTTCCAGCTTCATCGATGTCCCTACAAAGGACATGAACTCACAAAGGACACGAACTCATCCTTTTTTATGGCTGCATAGTATTCCATGGTGTATATGTGCCACATTTTCTTAATCCAGTCTATCATTGTTGGACATTTGGGTTTGTTCCAAGTCTTTGCTATTGTGAATAGTGCTGCAATAAACATACATGTGCATGTGTCTTTATAGCAGCATGATTTATAATCCTTAGGGTATATACCCAGTAGTGGGATTGCTGGGTCAGATGGTATTTCTCGTTCTAGATCCCTGAGGAATCACCACACTGACTTCCACAATGGTTGAACTAGTTTACAGTCCCACCAACAGTGTAAAAGTGTTCCTATTTCTCCACATCCTCTCCAGCACCTGTTGTTTCCTGACTTTTGAATGATGGCCATTCTAACTGGTGTGAGATGGTATCTCATTGTGGTTTTGATTTGCATTTCTCTGATGGCCAGTGAACACTCTTGTCAGTTAAGGAATGATGAGAATCTTCTCAAAATCCAAGATCCCAGATGCTAGCCAATGGTCAACTTTGCAAACAAGCCTTTCTAAGGATAGCAGTCCCAGGCCTACTATATTAGCTGTTTTTTTTTTTCTCAATCCCTGATATTGATGATGCCCGTGTCTTAAAATGGATCTATTGTTATTGCTTGTCCTCCTTTTAACAACTACTAGGTGCTGATTATTCTTGGAAAGGTAAACTGGAGTCCACGGAATTTTGTTAGGCTAACAAATTTGTGTTTAATTAGAAGATAACAGACATAGTTTGAAAGCCCTTGAGCAAGGAATATAATACAGCTATGCTTTGAGGAGATTAAACTAGGAATACTAAACAAAATAGTTTTACTGTACGTAGATGTTGAGATTAGAGAAATGGGGTCATTAAGGAGACCATTAAAAGAGCTCATCAAAATATATGTCTCTTTTAAATCAGCCAGCTACATATTTACATTCAGATAAAGCTGAACATTTATACCCACCATTATTCAACACATTTCTGGAATTTCTTCTCTGAAATACCTATCAAAAAACATTCTTTTAGAGCTCTTCAGTAGCAGAAATGCTTATTTTTTGAAAATAGATTAGGTTTTTTGAATCTAACTAGACTAGTCTGGTAAATAAAGTAAGCAGCTATGATGGGTAACTTTACCTTATAATACTCACTTTTCACCAAGGTTTTAAAGTCTGACTTATTTTATAGAGTTCATAACTCACTATAAGCTATTCATAAAATATAGTTATTCTAGTGATGCTACCTACTACTACTCATAATATTTTTTTAAGGCTATAGCTTTCCAAAGTGACTATTATTACCTCTTGAACAACAGTGCACCTAAGTTTTGCATGAAACTAACTCAATTCTGATCATTATAATACTCTATGCATCAGCAGTATTCCTCAGGAATTATAAAAATTTTGGTGTGCTAATGAGTTATTTAATTTTCTACCAGAAGAAAGATTCCAGATTTATTTCAGTGAAGTCCTTCTAAAACAATCAGGAATTCTTTTGGAGAGCTTGCTTAGTTCCCTAACCCTGCTCAAACCTTTGGATATTACAAGTATGCCCAAGGTAGTTTACCATCCTTATCAGTTCCAAGAAGCAATGTTTTTAGTGCCCTTTTCAAACTGTGAAATAAACATAATATTGATTTACACAACCCAGAAACATGTAGAAAGATAGTAGTTATAGGAGCAAGAGAAGACTTCAAATCTCTCCTTCCAAAATAAAGACATGGGAGCTATTATGTATGCTTAGAGGGAGATTAGGAAATGAGAGCAAAAAGGAAGTAGACTGAGAAAGGTGAGAATTGCATGTTTGTTGAATAAAGGGAACAAAACTCAAAAATGCAGAAGCAGAAACCTGAACATTCAGATGGTTCTGAGATGCAGCTGCACTTTCTGTTCCCTTGTTGGAATACAATCAAGCTAAATCCTCCCAAATTCTCCCACTTTCTCTTGTCATCCATTGCCTGGTCCTAGGACAAAAGATGAAATTTGGCACAAATCTGTTTATTATGACGGGAAATTATGAAGCTCTATTAAGAGAGCTTCAATATATATTCATTTTCTCAAATGCTTCAAAGTATTTTAAATGTAAGTATTTATTAACTTATTTGTTCAATAAGTTGTTACTGGACACCTGCACTGTGCCAGGCATTCTTTTAGGTACTGAGAAAAAAAAAAAAGCAAAATCCTTGCTGTCCTTAAAGCCTTTTATAATATACCTTTAAAAGACAATAAAATTCAGGCTGGGTGCGGTGGCTCACACCTGTAATCCCAGCACTTTGGGAGGCTGATATGGGTGGATCACCTGAGGTCAGGAGTTTGGGACCAGCCTGGCCAAAATGGTGAAACCCCGTCTCTACTAAAAATATAAAAGTAGCTGGGCATAGTGGCACATGCCTATAATCCCAGCTACTAGGGAGGCTGGAGCAGGAGAATCGCTTGAACCTGGGAGGCAGATGTTGCAGTGAGCAGAGATCCTGCCATTGCACTCCAGCCTAGGGGACAAGAGCAAAACTCTGTCAAAAAAAAAAAAAGACAATAAAATGTATAATTATAGAATGTTAGAAATGAGTGGACCCTTTAAGATCATCCAGTCACTAAACCATAAACTCTTCAAGGGTAACAGCAGTACCCACTTCAGCTCAACCTTGAATCCCGTGTCCAGCACAGAACCTAATTCAGGAAAGACCTTCAGTAAATATTTGTTGAGTGAAGGAATGACTAGACAGCCTCATTTTACAGGTGATGACACTGAAGTCTAGGTGCATAAAGGAACTTTTCCTAAATCATATGACTTGCTTATGAGCAAGCCAGAGCTAGAACTCAGGTCTATTTGTTCAGGTTTTCTGATTATATCAGGTGGCCAAACTCATTTTACCAATTCAGCACTAGAAACTAAGTAGCTAGAGTCCACGGGGTTTTAGTGACCTATAAAATTTTAGAGATTAAAAAATCGTTGGCTCCAAAGTATAAAATAAAAACCATAAATTAAAATTGATGAAGCTTGATTCGATGGCTACAAAAGGAAATGTTAGTTAGCTGGAACATATAAAACTCTCTCTCTCTCTCTCTCTGTCTATATATATATATATATATATGAGCTTAAACTAATTTTTTACTTGATATTATTGAATATTAAGCAAAATATTTGCTTTGTTTTAAGCGAAGGGATGACTAGTTGACAGCAAAAATAGTGGGTCAAGTCAATAGATGCAGTGAAAGTTTTATAGGCCACCAAGAAATTATGGGGAGGAAAATAAAATATGGACAGAGGAAACAGTGTAAAGCAACAATCTTTTACAACTTCCAAAGTGAGATAAACTAAGAACTCATGATAACATTTTTTTAAAATTCTACATCCAAATAAAGGGACAATAGCCAGATGTGGACAATACACCTGCTCTAGCTAACTCTACTTTTGGTAGGAGACTGCATATGAGTTTGGGAAAGGTTTTAATCTCTGACAAAGCAGAACTTATTATAAACAGAATCCAAGTTTTGTATAAATAGTTCCATTTAAGCCTGAATACCAGAGGGAATATTTTGATATTGCTAGCTTATTCTCCCACTGATGTCAACCCTAGATAAATCATTGCAGTGATAAATAATGTCGACTGTTTAGTTTATATCTACAGTTTCTTACCTGTTCTATTCAGCAGCTTAAAACAACTGCCTGGAAAGAATTATGGATTATGACTTCCCTGGTCCTTTGTATAAAGTATTTAGCTACAGTTAACATTTTTGAGCTCTTACTATGTGCTCAGAACAGTGTGAAGTGTGCCTGTATCATTGCATTTAATTCTCACATCTACCTTAATCACCCCATTTCACAGCCGAGGAAACTGAGACACAGGGAGACTGAATGGTTTACCTAAGGCCACACTGTAAATTCCAGCGTAGGACAGAGTTATCTCAGCAGCTTTTACTCTAGTTGCTTTCCCTGGTTTTACCTTTGCCCAAAAAGAATGGGTGAGTTCAGAGTGATAACTAAAGCAGGGAGTCCAGTCCACAGCTATGTAGGCCTGAAGCTTACAACGTTTAAAAATTGTACCATTAAAAGCAGCTAAAAATGAAGGGAAGAATCCTGATTAGTCTTCTGTAATATAAATCTGGTCTTGGCACTTTCCAGCACTAATTGTATTATTTGTAAATGCTAGAGATGAGTTAATATGTAATCTTTAGTATTTTGTGCAAAATCTTTGATCATCATGGTGAGTGTCAAAGACAAATGAATGGCTGAGGCCAGCTGGTCACTCCAATTACCATGATCCAATTAGAGTAAATAGTCACATTCCTCATCTAGCGGATCAACCTCCCTCTGAGACAGTTATTACTTAGGAAGAGGCTATAGAGGCTAGAAGATTGAAGTGTGATTTTCAACACCAAGTGACATAGAATGAGTGAGTAGAAGCAATGACCTGGAGCTAGCAAATGAGGAAAGCCTTGAAGTGCTAGTGTGACGGCTGAAATCCAGCAAGGTGAAGCGTAGAATATGCTTGTTCCTTTTCAGTTTGCCTCTGAATAGTACTTTCACTTGTATTAAACATTAAAACTTAATATTAGTACTGTTAATTTGTTTAAGACATTACAGGAAAAACGAAAATGAGTCACAGTATTATGGACTAAATGTCTGTGTTCCTTCAAAATTCATATGTTGAAATTCTAACCCCCTAAGGTGATGGTCTTAGGAGTAGGAATCTTTGGGAGGTGGTTAAATCATGAGGGTAGAGGACTCATGACTGGGATTAGTGTCTTCATGAAAGAGACAACAGAGATCTAGCTAGTCTCTTCCACCATGTGAGGACACAGCAAGGTACGGAGAAAGCTGGCCCTTACCAGAATTTGTCTGTTGTTTATAAGCCACCTAGTTTATGGTGTTTTATTATAGCAGCCAAAGACACTCGGGCTGTGTAGTGACCATTGAATGAATTTCCTAAGACTATTACTATTATCTACCTAGTGATGGCTTCTCCCCAAATCCATCTTTACGAGGGCAAAATCAATCCCCCAAATCCAGTTCTATTATAAAACAGAATGTGTCTAAAACAAAGACAATAAACAAAAACCGATGATATGTTTTAGTTTTAAATTTAGTTTTTAAATTTAGTAGTTTAGGCTTTTTTTCCTTTTAGGGGAAAAAAGTTTTTTCAAGACACAAATTTTTCAAATGGAACATGGTCATATTTTCAGGAGTAAATAACCTTATTTATATGAGAGGCTTAAGCTAGAGGCTCAAAAACTTGATTAAATTATTTAATGAAGTTGATTAAATACTCTTGCTGTGCCAAGATTTAGTCTCAAAAATTATATTCAGTCATTTGGACAGATAATGTCAGAATCTGATAGAAAGCTGTAATCTGCCCATGCCATGGCATTTTAGCCTTGACAAAAACATTGCTCTTCCAAGCCCAAAGACAGCTTAGAGATTACCACCACGTTCACTGGCAGCCTCTGTGAATTTTGTCATTTCTGTGTTAACTTAAAAAGAGAAAGTTAACATCATAGAAAGTAAATTCGTACATTCTTGATGCATGATAGCTCAAGGATCCTTCAAAAGGGAAGAAAGAAAATGTTTTCGTTCATTCATTTATTCATCCAGTGAAAGAAATTGAGTCTTACTATGTCCACACACTGTTCCACGAACTGCAAATATAGCAGTGGTGACACAGCAATGAAAACACAAAGCAAAAACCTCTAAGTTCTTGGAATTTATATGCTAGCAAATTACTGTAATAATGTGTTGTTTGTTGGAGAAAGAATGGTAAAGGAAAGAATAGCTAGATAAGAAGCACTCAGCCCTAAGGATCATAATTCATCCTGGGTCACTTCTCTTGGATTTGCAAAGCTGACTAACTTGAATGAATCTCAGAAGTTTTGAAAAAGGAAAAACCATAGTAGTTTCCATATTCTTGATCCACAACCACAATTCCTAAGAAAGATCAAAACCACACTAAGACAGCAATAAAGATCTAAGTTATCTCTGCATGTATTTACAACAATGTAATGGTAGCCTTAAAGGATTCAGGGGATTAGGTGGACAATTTCACAGTGGTCCTTGAAAGATGTATGCCAAACTTGCTCTCTGATTCTTGCTAAAATAGAGTTTGGAAGCAGTTCTTGCCTTTATGCATTCCATTCGTTTCCTCGAAAGGATGAGAATAGCATGTCGATGCATTCTGTTGGTGAGCAAATACCAGGAGCATATGCAGCAGCGGCTGCTTGTGCGCTCAGCCAGGCAGCCTGGTTGCAATGCTGCTGGAGGGATGGCGATGTTCCCAGCTGCCATTGCCTATGCTGAGCTCTAATGGCCCTGTTTTCTGGCTCCGGTCCAGGCCCCTCCACAGCCCTACATTACTGAAATTAGGTTGAGTGGATTTCCGAGTAAAACATTACCTCTTGGGACCTGCCCAGCTCTCCCCAGCCTTGTCAACATTGATTAAATAGAAGCTGCTGTCATCCTGGGGCCATGCCCACAATTACTCTACCAATCACCAATGGGCTGTGTGTTTGCTTCCTCTCTTTTTATTTTCATCTTTCTTGAATATTAAGCATCATCACCTCAAAAGCTCAAAGGAAAGTAATAATAATAATTAAAAAAATCTTTGGCAGCTAACTCACATATGGCCCTTTTGTTGCTCACACAGTCTTTTTCTTTAGCTGTATACCAGATGTCCATCTGGAGCCTGGATCATGGCTTTCAGTGGTCACTGTGATCCACATTTTGCTCATTTCATTACTATGTTTCACATTTTAAGTTTCTTTCAAAACACTAAGCCAGTATATTTCATTTTGATGTGAGGAGAATTATGCAAATAACACCTCTGCCCCCATTTCTTCCTTACTTTCCAAGCCCTTGAAAGAGAGAATAACCTTTTTGCTAATAACACTATATACTTACGGATTTCAAAGAGTTACCAAGAAGAAAAATCAGAGGCAGCATGATGAGGTCCCAGTGATATCTGCAATATGCCATCTACATGTCTACTTTTTCCGTCAAGTTTAGGCCTAAGACCAGGCTGATTCCTATTCTAGCCTAAACTTTGCCACTAACTAATCATATGACCTCAGAGAAGATGCTTTTCCTTTCTTTGTCTCAGTTTCCTAATTTACACATAATGTGAATAATAATGCCTGCCCTGCCTTATTGTTGGTTGTTTGGAGTTTGAAGGGAGGTATTTGAAAGTGCTTTATAAAATCTAAAGTGCAGAATGTAGTTTGTCGAGATTTTAATCCATTTATGGGGTTTGAGGTTTGCTGAATTTTAATCCAACCTTCAGGAAATGAAGGATTTGGGAAACTCACTCAACCTAATTCTAGCTGCCCAAGTTTAATAGTCTCAAGAGAAAAAAAGCAATTCTTCCACTACCCCCCAAAAAGCTTCTTTCCCAGACAGATGATTAAGAGACCTTCTTCTCTAGAAAGTTTCTGTAAAGTCTGACTCTGATGAGAAAACAAAGATATGAGTGACTAATTAATTAGAGAGCACTACTCAGAAAATAAAGATATGAGTGACTATTAATTAAAGAAGGCTACTCTTATAAAACTAGGACAGAATATAATATTTCTAGTCTACAGAACAAAAGACAGTGTTTTTTTCTTAACGGAGGAAAAAAACCAGAGTTTTTTTAAAAAAATTAAAACTAAAGCCAAAGAAGGTGCAAGTTGACTAGCCTTGAAAACTTCTTAAAACATTATTTATAAAGAATGTCTACCAAATCATCAAAAATTAGTGTTCTCTCTTCTTCTCCAACTAGAAATATGCAGAAACATCAATAATTATAATTTACATGGCTTGCCTACTTGCCTTCAATAATTTTTGGAATAAGATGAAGTAAATATATTAAGTTAAATGATGTTAACTTTATTTCTTACCATTATTACAATGAATAAGTCAACTTCTAAAGGTTAAAATTTAAAACAAGAAATTAAGGGTATTCTCACTTTAGTATAACAGTCAAATAAAATCACTCCCTCATCCCTGCTCCCAGCTAAATTACATGCTGAGCTGGCAGTGGAATCTGTGGGTCTATTGAGGCATTGCTTCAGTTTGTTTGGGGGTTGGAGGGAAGAGGTAGAATGTAGAGTCAGCCTAAAGATAAACACTGGTGGCTCCGATGGCACTGAGAAATTATGAGAAATGCCATGTCGAGAATAGAAAAGTAATGTGATAGTGAGTGTTGTTAACTAATAGTGATGATTAGAAACATTTCATCCTAGGAATTTTTGTTTTCCTCCTTTCTGTAGGGGTGCGTGTGTGTGTGTGTGTGTGTGTGTGTGTGTGTGTGTGTGTATTTAGAACTTAAAAATCCCATGTGTGCCCAAACTTTATCATGGGCTTCTAAAGACCTGAGTTTCAGGGGCTCTGTTCTCTCAGCATTTTCAAATTCTTGTGAGCTTGCCATAAATTGATTGCAAGTGGTCATTATCACAGTTGCAGTGTTGGCTCATAGCACTTTGCCTTCAAATAATTTCCTGAATTCTTTTTGAAATAAGGACTATTCTATTCTCCCAGGGGAATTCCAAATACATGCGCGTGCGTGCACACACACACACACACACACAAATAACCGTGAAGAATTTATAGCTTTATTTAAGAACTTTGATATATGGTATAACCACAGAACTCTAAAGCTTGAAGTAACGTAAGAGATACTTTAACACCCAATTTTTTGATAAGAAAATTGAAGCTATAAGAGATTAGGTAATTTCTCTATGGTCATAAAATTGAAAAAGGCAGCACTGAAATCCAGGACACCTGACTCATAGCCCAGTACTCTTTCCTTTATGTTATGATATTTTTCTAGGAGACTGGTGCAGATGACATTCAAAACCCAAAAACATGCTTTATCTTTATGCCTTGGCAGGCTGGATTTGCTGAGACAATGAAGCTGATAGTTTGGTTTAATTATCTTACCAAACATAAAAATGGAAAAGAAGGAAAAAAATAGGCTACGTTCTTAAATAATTTGAGTGGACAAAAATCATAAAATCTAGGTTTCACTTTGGGAGGGTTCATTTTCAACAGAATTTTATTATTAACTATTTTTTTTACCCAGTTTTCACTGTGAAGGGACATTAAATAATGAAATTTTTTTGCTATGAACTCTAACCATGGACACAAGCAAGAGGTTGGAGAGCTAATTGGTCTCAATAAAAACAGTTTATATATCCCAAAAATTTGGTTCAAAACAATTTTTAATGGATTTCTCAGAGATTTGAACTAAACCAAGTTATAAAAGAAAGACTGGAATAAGCAGAACCATGTCACTGATATTCAACTATATAAGTGCTTTTTTATACTGATCAATGAATCAGAAAAAGATTTTGTTATTCTCCCTCTTTAAAAACTCCACAAATCAGTTTTAATCAGGTTTAAAATAAACAAATATGTTTTAAATATTTGAGTTAAAATATCTAAATTATCTCCAAACAAAATTTGATTTTAACACTTATTTCACTCAGTTCAAACTTCTCAATTTTCACAGTAAAAACTAGGTCAAGGTATAGCCTGTGATATCTACAGACAAAAAAAAAGAGTAGGTGAATAATTTTTCTAGGTTGACTTAGAATGTGATTTCCTAGAAAGAAAACTTTTGGGAAACTTTTATTTTATATGGTAACCATAAGTTATCTACATTGCTTGGCACATTATAGTGAATCAGCACTTTAAATTGTAGTTCTCAAACCATACACATGAATCCGTGGGTGCTACAGTGAACTCACAGGAGTGCCAATATATATTTTTAAATTTGGGAGAAACTATCTGTTGGATACTGTGCAATATACTATTATTAAGCTCCTTGAACCTAACTATCTAATAAGCAGAGGTTTAGGGGTGCCATGAAAAAGTTATCGAGCCATAAACTGAAAAAGCTTGAAAACAGCTGTTTAAAATTAACATTAAAATCAATTGCGCATGTGTATACATATATATGTTCATGTATACTTGCAAAATGCAGTGAAAATTGAGAATGCCGTTTGAGACTTTAAACTGCTATAAAAGACAGTTACAATATAACTGATTATCCAGTAATAACCTTTTTTCATATTAGCATTTTAAAAAGCTACTTAGTCAATGTTTGTACATCACCTTGAAAATGAAAAAGTGCTTTATGATTTGGTTCATTAGCATATATTCTTTGACACAGGCCTTAGAGTGAAATAAGCAAATTTATGTTATTGTTTTAGAACATAATCCATTTACCAACCTTTAATTCTAGGAAGTCAATGTTAATTGTATGTGTTTAACACTCTGAAAAGAAGTTTACAAGAAACACATCAGTAATTTCAATTCTACATCTCCCCATTTCACTCCACAGGATCCCAGTTGAGAAGAATCCCAGCTAGGTGAAAACCTGAGCTGGGATTTCAGCCTCCAGCCTTCACAAACTCAATTGCCTAAGAGGCCAGGCAAACAACATTAATGTGAAAATCTGGCCAAGGGTAAAATTGGCAGTGGGGTCTGTGGGGAACTGGAGAGTGCAGGTTTTGCCTAAAGTCATTTAAAAATGCTAAAGAACTCTGGCTGCAAAAGCAAGAGGAGGCAGGGTGTCTGGAGTAAGACATGTAAATTTGTGGACTCTGACTTAAAATGAAAGAGGTTCCCATTAATCAAAACTAATCAGAATAAAAGGCAGTCTCATATTTGCCTACAAGAACTAACTGCAAATCTGGGGTTCTGAATGACAGTGCTGATTTTTCTATTTTACTAAACTTAAACTACTGGCATTTAAGATTTTTCAGTGAAGTAAAAATAAATAATACCTATTTCAGATTTTATAAATGTCCCACCAAAGCAAAAAGAGATAGCAAAAAAAACCAAAAACAAAAAACAGCCAGTTGTCAATATCATCTGTTCCCTCACTTGCCACTCAAATATTCTACAACTTTACATCTCTCCATGTGCCTTTCAGATGTCCTACATTCCTTGTAGTAGATGCTGTTGGTGCCCCTCTGGGATCTTCTTTACCAGGTCCATGCTCCCATCCCCCAGCTGCCGGAGGTGTTGGCTGCTAACAGCCCCACCTGCCACTTGGGTAAGGGATAGAAAATAGGAGCCACCTCAACCTGGTTCCTGAGGGGTCATGCCCCTCTGCCTACCGTGACTCCACTCCAGTACCCTTGCTTTTGGACAAAACAACCTCTATGGTGCAATTTGTGCTTCAGAGCTCTCTGTTGGATCAGGCTGAGACCACATTTCCCCTGAACTCTCGTCTTTGCCTGGTATCTTCCTCTGCTCTATCCTCTTTTCTCATTCTCTTATAAGTTTGCACCAATAAATTATATGCACAAGAATTCCCTTCTTGGACTTTGATTATGGAGATCTGGACCAAAGATATCTCTTTAACCAAAAATTACAAACTGGAGTTGGGAGGCAGACCAGCCAATGATATCAGCGAAGGATGTAGTAAATCTTCAAGGTTGACTCATTTGGATTTACTGCTTACAATTCCTATGACCCAGCTCAACTATATTTTCAACCTCCAAACTTACACTAAACAGAATTCACCACTTCATTCTCATATGGAAGTTATATGCCTTGCATTATATCATGGTTTGTGGTATCTTTTTAGTCTTCTTCAGTTGACTGTGGACTAACTTCTCAAAAGAAAGGTATACATTTGTTGGTGTTTTAACTCCACAAAAGCAGAGATTTTTTTTTTGTTCACCAGTGAATACCAAGTACCTAGAAACATGCCTGGAAAGTATGTTTGTAGGTACTTGGCATATATGTGTGTGTATATATATGTGTGTGTGTGTGTGTGTGTGTGTGTGTGTGTATCCCGATATATATATCTTGACTGCTTTGTGACATGTAGATGTCACCAAAGTAATTAAAGTAACCTCAATTACCTCAGGAAGAAAACCTGTGGTCCTATAATGTTACCATGATCAAAGGAAATAGCAAAAGTTTGTAAATTTAAAAAGAATGGATTATAAAAAGGAACCCAATGCTATTCTGTTTCATAGCCATGAAAATCATTATCCCATCATTCTCCACTTTTTTGCTAACTTTAATTTTATACCTATCTTCTAATTTTATAACCAAGTATTCATATATAAAGAAAAAGTAAGAAATAGATATCTACTATAAGCATAACTATTTTTAGATGCACAGAATAGTAGTTAAGAGAGTTGATTCTAGAGCCAGAGTGTTTACATTTAAATTCTGTCTCTCAGGCTGAGTGCAGTGGCTGATGCCTGTAATCTCAGCCCTTTGGGAGGCTGAGGTAGGAGGATCACTTGAGCCCAGGAGTTCAAGACCAACCTAGGCAACATAGGGAGACTCAGCCTCTACAAATAATTAAAAAATTAGCTGGGCATGGTGGCATGTACCTGTGGTCCCAGCTACTTGGGAGGCTGAGGTGAGAGGATCACTTGAGCCTGGGAGGTCAAGGCTGCAGTGAGCCACTGCACTCCAGCCTTGGTGACAGAGCAAGAGCCTGTCTCAAATAGAAACAAATAAATAACAAACAAATAAATAAATAAATTCTACTTCTGACACGATGACCTTGAGTAAATTACTTAACCTCTCACTGCCTAATTTTTTATAATATTGGTACCCACCTCGTGGGGTTGTTATGACAATTAAATGTGTTCATTTGAAGTCCATATCAATAAATGACGTATTTAAGTAAGTGCTTATAAGTGTTGGCCATTATAATATGACTAGAAGGGATCTAACATTGGTTAATGTTTACTATGTGCCAAGCGTTGTGCTAAGAGGTTTCACATATAGGTAATCAATATGTATCTTCACTGCTTTTCCATTTCTTCATAAGTAAAATAGGAATAATAATATCTACCTCATAAATTTGTGATGAACATTAAATGACAATAAAAATTTTAAAACGCCACTTCTTTGCTCACATGAATGCCTAATAAATGAGTTATCTTCAACCTTTTCCCTTCTAACTTATGCTTATCCAATCATAACTCACAGCCAAAGAGAAACTGTCTTCAAATATCCTGACAAAGAAAGAGAAGAGTCTCTGACTTGTAAAGTTTCTGCTTGTGGAGTGAAAAAAAAAAATAGTTTTTTGAAAAAGGCTTTGAAGTCAGGGACCAAAGTCCAAAAATGATCACAAAGGCAAAGGTGACCATCGGCCAAACTTGCAGGGCAGCAAAGAAGAAAAGTCATGATTCAGTAATACAAGAATCAAGGCTACTAAGCAGTAATGCCTTCAAGGGCAAAGACCTTTCTGATATCGATGGTATTTAAAAGCAGAACAGCCTTCTCTATTTCACATCTAAAGAACAGCAGCCAGTTGATTAAACAAACAAAAGCCTTACCTTTGAGTTAGCTTCATTTGTAGAAAAACTATGTTTACCATACTGAGTGAGTAAAAGGCCAAGTCACGGCCTACCCCCAGCTGGGTAGTAAATCTTGCATCCAATAGGCAAGTTACAGAGAGGATGGCAATTCTCCAGGCTTAAGACATTCCATCCAACTTCAAGAAAAATTCCCTTGTTCAATCATAATGCTGGAATCCTATACTTGAAAAGGACCCTAAGACTTCTTTTTAATAATTGATCCCTTAAGTTTCAGGAAAATGGCAAGATGCAATGAGATTTTTCAGCTTTTTTGTGAGAAAGTTCTCATTTCCAGGAAGTACTGAAGTTATCTGGGGACAGGCATATGATGAAGGAGAAATCCTTTGAGAAGACTGCGTTGATGGGGTTCTTCTTTCTCCTTATGCAAAACACTCTTGTTTCTGGGCCTTCTCAAATAGGGAATCCCAGCAGACTTTGAACAATAAAGAATCAGAATGGGGTAGGAAGTGGCTGTTCTCTTGAAAGATTTCTAGGCAAAGAGATGTCATACTTCTTTTGGAATCTTGTTCAAACATGATTGAAGTTAGCACCGACCTCCACCCTCCACGAAGGATTTTCTATAATTCCTCCTGCTGCATTTTGGAGGAAGTCAATAATTTTCAAAAAATTATACCTCGTGTATTTGATGTTAATTATTTATGTCCATACTTAAGAGGTGAGGAAAAATTAAACAGGCTAATCATGTTTGTTGGTAATTTTTTATTGAATCTACTTTCTTAGCTTTTCCTTCTCACAGTTTTTCACATTCATCGAATGATTGCATAAGCATTGTACCAGCCTTTTCAAAAGTTTGGGTTTTTTATGTTTTGGTATTTCTATTATACCCATTGTTTTCAACAATGTCACCCTAGATCTCATCTAATGAGATCAATCATAAAAGTGTTACTGTAGTAATTCGTGTCTGCCAGACTTTGAGAAAGCTAACGAACTATCTTTCAGTTATACTGATTTCCATTTAAAAATTCAATAAATTATTTTAAATGTTTTAATATATGATGAGTTAATATTCCTTATTATAAAGTTGGTATTTCCAACACTTACCTTTAAAAGCAAAAGCAGATCTAGGTTTGCCAAATCCCATGATCTGATATTTGATTAAATGATTTAATTATCTGACACCAGGGTTAAAATACAGAAACTAAAGCCAGACATAATTTTAGCTCTGTAAGAATGACACCAATAGTGACTACAGCTGCCTAAAAATATTTCCTATTTATATCTATTGCTTGGGTAACATTTAAATTTTTAAATAAAAGCACTGCATTTATGGGTCATATTCATTCAGCTCATGCCTTGCCATGGTTCGGCATGATGTGTTTGGGTAGTACTTGAGATTAGCCAGACAATTATTTGTCTTTGTTGTTTAATTTTCCCTTATGGCTGTATCTACACAGCACAAAGTAAACTAGAGAGTTGGCAGTTGTCTTGTTAATTTTATCAAAGCAAATGGCTAAGCCACATAAATCAGGACAAAAATACAAAATCTGTATATATTGTCACAGACTCAGCTTGTAGTTGTTCATGAAATCACAAAGTAACAGAAGCTGAAGGAGACCTTAGAGATGATGTGATTTCAGTTCCTTATTCTCTATGAGAAAAGCTAAAGATGAAGAGTTTCTGTGACTTGTCCAAAGACACACAGCTAATTAGAATTCAGCGATCCTCCGTTAGATCACATTGCCTTTCATAGCCTTGGGGAATGAGTATATTATACTGCTTGATTTTAACTTGCGTCTCTTCCAAGAGTCCTAAATGTACTGTATTACTCCACTCCTCTCTCCCTTCTTTCTTCCATCTCTCCATTCCTATTTTTGTTTGAGAAATGCAAGGTAATTCAATATAATTTTGCTTTAAGGCCTACCAAAAGTAATTTTAGATACTCTGGAGGCTTGCAGAATCATGGCTGAGGATTACTGTTTTATCAAATTCTAACATGTTATGTTCAAATTGTGGAAGGTGAAGTGGATATTTTATGCAGAAAGAAAACAAGTGGAGACCTCTAAAATTAGTAACTAAGGTTGAATAGTTAGCATTTGATTATGGTAGGCTTCATAGACTAAATGGCTTAAGAGTTACTGGAGAATGAAAATCCAGAGATAGCTAAAATTACTACAAATGCTATCATATCTAAGAATTTAAGAGATCGTTTCACTATCCTGAGGAAGAGGAAATAAAAGTGCAGATAATTCCTCCCATCTACCACCCCCTTCACCTCCAGTGCCAGCAGAATGTTAAAAAGCCAACTGTGAAGATTTAACTCAGTTTGGGAGTTAATTTTTTAAATATTATTATACCAAAAAAGCCTTGCATTATATACTTGCATGTGTGTAAATAAATGCAATCTCCATCTCTTACTGGGACAATCCATTTTGCAGTCATTGTGTGCCTTGGCTTCCTGGGGCCTGTCAAATTACGGTGCTGCTTTTGAGTAAAAAATCACTTTTGGAATCAATAGCACTCACTGGAACACAACCAGAACTATATTGAAAAAGTGATGTTAGTATTTGTACTGATTTTTCATTTTTTAGTCAAAGATCTCCAAGCTCTTTACTTATTTTTAGTGGCAAAGAATGTTATAGATTTGACTATTTGGAAACACTGAAACAATAAACAGTTAAAGAACAAAGAGTCATGGAGAGTCCATGTTTTTAGAGGATAGCACTATAGAGTCATGTACGCTCTGCCTATCATATAATACAGCCATTTGAAAAATCATCTCTCACTTTTCTCAATCCAATGTTTTTTTCCTCTCCAATAAAGCCATTTTCCAAGACATACTTTACATCTAGAAACTGCCTCCTATTTATTATCTACCTTATTTCAAAATCCTATTTATTTGAAAGCAATCAGAATACATACAGAAACTTCAGAGTAGAAAGAGGCTGGGGAGATCCTCTAGCATTTCCCCAACTAATGCAGGAATCCCCTATGACACCCCAGGCAGATGGACAGCCTCTGCTTTAACAGGCATTCCAGCTCTTCAGTAAATTATTCCAGACACTCAGCTGAAATCTACTCCCTCTAAGTTTCTATGGAGTTCTGTCTTCTGGAATAACACAGAACAAATATATCTCAAATATATTCTCTGACACATGATAGCCCTTCAAAAAGGCAAAAATAGCCTCTTTCCTCATAAAGTTACAAACATCTTATTTTCTTCTTCAATCACCAAACTTCACTAAAAAATAAACTGGAATTGTGCCATCTCTTCCTCACCTCTCCTTCCTTATTTCTCTGTGAACTGAATTTTAGCTTTACTGTGTTTAATAACAGTGTTTTCCTTGATTTCATAAATATACATATTCCCAATCCTAAGGCCTTTTCTCATTTACCATTGTTCTTTATCTTTCCTTAAGTACTCTTTATTTTGACTGTTGACCTTTACCTGAGCACTGTACTCCCGAAACATCAACAATTAGAAAAGTCCCTTAGCCTTTTGCTTTCTTAAATCTCCCACATCTTTTTGTACTCCAGGAAATGGCTAACCTTGAAGAACACTCTTCTCCATATGACTTGCGTCAACTTCCCGTAAGACTCAGGGATGATCCCCCCCTTTACCTGTAACAAGGGCAAATACAGACCTTTCCCCTTTTGCCTGAACCTGCTGACCAAAATAGATACAGATACTCTAACTTTCCATTTTTTGGCTTATGGATGTTTAGCTGAGATTAGAATTTTTTCCTTTGAAATGAGCTACACACACAGAGAAACAAATCCTGTTTACTTGACTGGACTTCCCCTGATTGCAAAACAACACAAAATTACCTGACCTATAACTTGTCTACTCCTTCCTATAAAAGTCTAATGGAAAACCACCCTGCCAAGACATGATCTTGAGACCTGGAGTCTCTTGCAACAGATTAAGTAAAATCATCTCCTTAACTGTTGGTGCATTTTGGCTTTGACACCTTCTTAAAATATTTCTTTTTCTTAGCTTCAATGAGCACTATATTCTGCATTTATTTCTGCTGTTTTCTAGCTTTTCTTTTGCCATTCTGGGTCTAGTTTTTTCTTTCTGTCCCCTAACATGACCGCAATCCAAGATTCAAGTCTACATTATCCTTGTAGACTCTGTATCAGAAAAACTCATTCCCTCTAATGACTTCAATCCTGACCTCTATCCAGGTAACCGCCTGATTTATATTACCACTGTCTTATCATTAATCCTTAAAGATCACTGTAAGCATATTACTTTCTTTATCATGAAATTTTAACTCCTTGTCTCATATCTATCAAATTCCAAATTCTACTTCCGACTTCTTAAATTCTTAAATTCCAAATTCTTACTTCCCAAGTAAGTAAGTACAATCTTGACTCCACTCCTGGCTCCAATCCGATGTCTTTATTTGAGACATCACCTGACCATTATCTCTACAAGTGTAACCAGATTGGCCTTAACATTCTCTCAGTGATTCAGACTTAAAACCCTCTCTCCCAAATGCACCTATATCTGTTGATTCTTCTTTCTCAGAGGAACATCTCTCTAATGGAGGCGAAGAAATGGAAAGAAAATATTTAAAAATAGGAACTGTACTAATACAATTGATGTTAAATATATCAGACTCAAAGAGAATTGAGTCTAGCAATACTACTACAATTTGGGCATGGAATCAGTAATAGCCAATGGGAGGAAGGACAGGTTGCGGGGGTGGAATGTCTGAGGCTTATGATTATGAGAAATAATAAAATAGAAGGTCCACAGCAGAAGTCGTCAACAAACATTGGAGGTTGGTAGAACACAGCAACTAAAAACGTCCAATGTAAACCAACCATGGACATTTGGGGAAATCCGTCAGCCAACAATAGAGCCTCCTAATTATAGGTCCAAGAACAAGATTACCATCTCCAAGAGAATGGATGAGAATAAGGCTAGGCCTTAGCCTTGGAGAAACCAGAATCTAAAACAGATAAGATAGGGATGTAGGTAATGTAAACCAAGCAGAAGTCTAGTTAATGGAACTGTTCCCAAGTAAGAAACCAATTATTGGTGGGTACCATTTGACTTGGTGGTGAGCCAATTGTGTGTAGGGCTCTTTAAATGACCCTACCCCAGGAATAACAATGATACTGATTCCAAAGCCAGGTACAGAACTCACTTGAAAGAGAGACGGTGAGTGGTGAGTGATCTCACAGAGGGGCGCAGAGGATATATGACAGTACACCAAGCTGGCATTTCAGGGGGTGGCAGAGAAGATACTAATATCAGAACGAGTAGAGTCATATCTTAACATATCATTCTGTTCCCAAGGTGGACCTCTTCCAAACTTCTTCTCTGTTGTGGATAGTGGTAGCTAAAATAGTCACTTAAAGCTGACAGATCATAATATGAACGGGAGAGGAGATGGCTGCTGCCCCAACAAATTATCTGACACCCTTTAGTCTGAAACAGGGAACATAACTTTCCTTGGGATTTAAGGGAAAGTGTACTAAATTTAAACATTTTGTCAAAGTCTTACTGTCATTTGACTGGGTCATGTTTGATGTCTCCTGTCAGTCTGATCTACATGCCTTGTCATCACTGCTAATTCAGGTAATAAATTTCTCAATGAGTAGTAAAGATAATTATAAAATCATCTGTGCCCTGAGGCATCCTGTGTAATTATTGAGATCAAAAATGGGAAAATACTAGAGATAGAAAAAATAGAGTTAATTTTGTTTTCTACGTTAGGTTTTTATGAGATTTCAGAGAGAAAATTAGTGAATTCAGGAAGGTATAGCAATAAATTTGGGGTAAAGATGGTATAGAAAATATTTAGATGTGGGAGAAAATGAGAAAAACACTTTTTCACTGAAGTTAACTTTAGTGCACATAATAATATAGAGAGAAATTCTATGGAGCATCAACCACTTACAGCCAAGACTAAAAGGAACACATACATAGTTGAGCAAAGGTGGGTTTATTTACATGTTGCAGCTAGGAAGACTCTATGCATGGAGAATCATGAGGTGTCTCACAAGAAGGGACTAGAAAGGGCTTTATTTGGGCAGATGTTAGGTGATTTGGAGGTGGTTTTAGGGAAACAGAAATTTGCTCTGGATTGGAATGCTGTCACAAAACAGGAGTAATTTTATTTTTAGGCATCTCAATAAATATCATCTAGGAAGAGGGAGGAATAAAGTAAGCATCATTATTCATATTGGCCAGGCTGAGGAAATATTCAGACATTTTATGGTTTGGACAATGTGCATATTTAGTCTGCATTCAGACATGATTATTATGGTGGTCTTGTTTGTCCTGATCCGTCACACAAAGTGACCTTGTCTGATGTTGGTGTTCTGCAAAATTGTTTATATATAACAGGAGAACACTAAGGCTCACTTGTGAGCTCCAAGCCAGCTCCTGGCTGTCAGAAGCTGCTTTTGTCTTTCTTGAGACAAATAAGGAACAGTTAAATTTGACTTTTCCAGATCTGAGGTGTCATTTAAGGCCCTTTCTTATACTTGCCTGTATCCCACTGCATAGTTTCCCATCTAGTAATACTACAGGCATGTAATTCTCCTGAGCATCATAGAAAGAGAAATTACATTGATTGCCCAGACACAGTGAAAAAAATTTTACCTCAACCCAGTGCCATCAGCTCAAGCTCTATCCTGAAAATGCTTTTACTGGCTCTTAAAGATGCATATGACTCCCAATGGACTAGCAGCACTGTTTCCTAATTTAAAATATTTTAATTAAATAAAATCCTTCTTAAAGAAGAAAGAGCAAACCAGATCAGAATCTGTCACCTCGGTTGTCTTCTCACTGCACTGATATGACAAGACAGCAAGTTGGGGGTTTTCACCCTCTCTCTCATTCCCCTCTTCCTTTAATGGCCTGTCAAAAAGAAACTCCATTCAGTGTTGGCATTAATGCCTGCTGTAAATAAAAAGGAAATGGGAGGAAAGAGGAGGAGGGAAGAGAGGGGGTGTTTGATAGAAGCTAGATTTGCAGCTCAATTGCAAGGCATCTCTCAGAGTGTCTAGACACCAGCTGCCTGGTTACCATGGTAACCCACTAACTTTGGCTGATGGGCTGAGTAGTAACGACTCTCAAGAGATCTGGGTGGGCGCATAGTGGTGGGGGAAGAGGAAGGAAGGTTGGGAACGATGGCACAGAGGGTGTTAGAGCAATATGGGAGAGAACAAGTGAAAACAAAATTCTCTTTGTAAGAGAGTGGCATCAACCCTGTTAATGTTTCTCACGTGCACATCACACATGTGGTGACAAGGTACAAATCTGTCTTACTCAGCAGGTGTCAGGATGCAGGATGTTCAAGATGAATAGCGGAGGTAGAATGATTGTATTCTTATCAACCTCCTGCCAATGCCAAAGTACTTCCTCAGTAAACCAAATCTTTCCATGGTAGACAGACACAATCAACAATTGTCCACCTAAGATCAGGGGCAGGGAATTCCAATCCACGAGAATGGCTGCCACTTTTACAAGGACTCAGCAGTAAAGATGAAACACAGCCTTTTATGCCTAAGGTGTCCTGCCTTCCTGCTCCTCCCATTTTCTCTTGTCATATGTAAGGGCTGGGCAGCTGTTCCAACAATGGAGGATGGTGGTGGGAATGTTGAGGCTATGAGTAAGAAATGAAGGATTACAGTTTAGGGCCAAGTCATCATATATACAAACATATTTTGTTATCTAACTTATAAACAGATTCCTATTATCAGGGGTTCTGGTCCATAGATTTTAAAGTTTTATAGTTGCTTGCTGTCACCCTGGTCCCTTCCCACTTTCCTTTGGGATTAGGATTTTTCAGGTAGCACTGACACCCCCACACCCTCATCTCTCTCGTCACCTAAGTATGTGCTCATTTCCACCCTCTACCCACACTTTTCCACTCCACTTTCTAAGTCCCACCACATAAAAACATAGCCACACAGACATAGGCAGACTTTTCTCACCAAAGATTGTCTACAGCTATACAAACTAGATTTGTTTGTCTCACAGTGTTCTGCATTTATTCTTACCAACCACAGTTAGAATCTTAAGAGAAGACCTACTGGTTTTATTGGAGTAATCTGAGTCACAAAACTATTTTCTAATTGTGCAAAGCTAATGGATGATATGAGACTTAATCCTTGGACTCTGATCATGACCAACAGAACTGGTTTTATATATATATATATTTTATATATATATTATATATATTTTATATATATATTATATATATAATACACACACACACACACACACACACACACACGCACATGTACTCTGAATTTTTATGCAGTGGTTCCTTTGAAGAAATACTCCCGTATGGAAAAACGTTCCAATCACATCGAGTTATAATCAATACGTAAGCAAATTTAACATACTACAAAAGGGTTACTAATAGGTAAATGCTGAGTTAACTATAATTTATAAGTGGAAAGTTTTAATCTGCCAGAGACTCTTTGTTAGACATTAAAGTTTCTATGACTTTGATTTGATGATTCAACATGAAAGAAAGGCAGCTCACTTCTAAGCAAAAGTGTGTTTTGCCATCTATTTCCAGTCTGGGCAGAATTCCCACTGGTTTTGAATTTGCTAAAATGGTTCTCTGCTTTTAGAGATATATCCTTTGCATTGAAAGATGAAACAGTTTCCTCCCTGTGGCATGGACTCCACGTAAGGAGGGCTTGTGAAGCAGTGAGGCTAAAACAAGGGGCTAGTGCCCTGATGCCACAGACACAACCCAGTTATAGCTGCTGTCCAGTGGCCATCATCTTCCGGTCATTAGGAGGATGGCATTACATGTGAGAACTCTATGAGTCACCAAAGAATGTACAGGGACAAAGGAAGGTGGGGAAACATGTGCTTAGGTGGCAGAGAGAAAGTTCCTTCAGAACTGCCTGTTTAATACATGTGCTTGGTATCTTCTTCACTTATTGAATGAATTGATATTTATTGAGCATTTATTGCTTGTTCCAGTTGCTGAGAATACCACAGTGTACGAAATAATAATAAAACCAAAAATACTCTGTCTTCATGAAGTTTACATTATTATTATAAATAAATAAATGTAACATATAATATATTAGATGGCAGTAAGCACTATGAAAATAACAAAATTGGCTGGGTGTGGTGGTGCATGCCTGTAATCCCAGCACTTTGGGAGGCTGAGGTGGGTGGATCACTTGAGGTCAGGAGTTTGAGACCATCCTGACCAATATGGTGGAGCCCCGTCTAAATACAAAAATACAAAATTACAAAAATTAGCCCAGTGTGGTGGTCGCCTGTAGTGCCTGCTACTCAGGAGGCTAAGGCAGGAGAATCACTTGAACCCAGGAGGTGGAGGTTGCAGTGAGCCGAGATTGCACCACTACACTCTAGCCTGGGCAACAATGGCAGGAATCTGTCTAAAAACAAACAAACAAACAAAACTAACCAACAAACAAAAATTCCTGAACATAACAAAAATGGGAAAAAGAAGGGGAAATGCTGGGATGAGGTTGAGGTGACTATTTTTTTTTTCTTTTTTTTTTTTTTGAGACAGAGTCTCGCTGTCGCCCAGGCTGGAGTGCAGTGGCACGATCTCGGCTCACTGCAGGCTCCGCCCCCCGGGGTTCACGCCATTCTCCTGCCTCAGCCTCCCGAGTAGCTGGGAGTACAGGCGCCCGCCATCTCGCCCGGCTAATTTTTTGTATTTTTAGTAGAGACGCGGTTTCACTGTGTTAGCCAGGATGGTCTCAATCTCCTGACCTCGTGATCCGCCCGCCTCGGCCTCCCAAAGTGCTGGGATTACAGGCGTGAGCCACCGCGCCCTGCTGGGGTGACTATTAAACGAAGAGAAAGTTGCTTTGAGAAGGTGATATATGAACGGAGAGCTGAAGATGGTTAGAGAGTGAATTCTATAAATTTCTAGAGGAGGGAGGTTTTGAGGCAGAGGGAACAGTAAATTGCAAATTCCCTGGATATGAGCACACCTGTTTGTTGGGGAGGCAGCAAGGAAATCAGTATTGCTAGAAAGGACCAAGAAATGGAGAGTAACAGGAGAGGAAATCCAAGTGGTGACCTAGTGGATATGCTGAGAACATGGAGGTTTGAGGCCACTTTAAGGACAACTTTTGCTGAAGTGAAATGGGTGCTAGAAAAAGTGAGATGTGCTGAGATTCTGGATATATGTTGAAGGCGGAGCCAATAAGACTTGCTCATAGATTTAATGTTGTCAAAGGAAAAGAAAAAAAGGAATAATTTTAAGGCATATGGCCTAAGTATCAGGAAATGATGGACTTGTCATTTCCTGAGATGAGAAAGACTGGAGAAGGCGTAAGTTCAGAAAAAAAAGACAGAAGTTTGGTTTTCAAGTGATTTAATTTGAGATATCTGTTAGATATCCAAGTTGAGATGTAGAGTAAGCAGTTGTCTGGAGTGGGGAGAGAGGTCCGGGCTATAGAAGGGAGATTGGGGCTTATCACATGGTAGACAGTGTTTAAACCCATGAGCTTGGAGAGATCACCAAAGGCATAAATGTAAATAAAAAAAAAAAGAGAGAGAGAGAGACCGAATGTCGAAGAGAAAAGAGGGGAGGACATCCAAGAACTGAGCTGTGGGGTAACTCAACATTTAGAAATCAGGGAAATGAAGGAAAGGCAAAGGAAACTGAATGGGACTAGCCAGTAGGTTGGCAAAAGTAATCAGAATAGACAACATCCTGGAAGAGCAGTCACGAAAGTGTTTCAAAGAGTAGAAAGTGATCAACTCTGCGATGCTGTTAGTAGGTAAAAGGAGATGAGGCCTTAGAATTGGCCATTGGGTTTTGGCAATGTGGAGGTCACTCGTGAGTCTGGCTAAAGCTGTTTCACTGGATGGGGAGTTTGGGGAGTGGGTAGGAGGTAGATGTGATTGTTGTGGATTAAACGCAGAATAGAAAGAAACAAATTGGAGAGAGTATAGACAACTCTGGTTAAGAACACAGACTCAGGAACTAGACTGCCTGAGTTTGAATGTGTTTCCCAAATGTGATACCTCAGGCATGTTATGTGTTCTCTGTACTTTGATTTCTCCATCTATAAACAGGGGTGTACTTACCTCATAGGGTTGCTGTGTATGGATGACACATGTAAAATGCTTAGATTATATGCTAAGTATTAAATAAAACAATCCATATTGTCACTTCTCTTAATTCTTAAAAAGTTGGGGGCCTTGGAAACAAGTTCTATTTTCACTTCTGGAGACTAAAATAATAAAAAATGTTATTTGAGCAACTGTGATGAAATTTCTGGAAATGTTGATCTGTTTTAACAGTGCTTGATGACAGACTTGCATTGAACCACCTCAAGGGTGTGTCACATTCCATTTCCCAGTTACTCTAAGGTTCCAGTTTTAAAAAGCATAGTCTAAGGATCCAGAGTATTTAATGCATTTAAGGTTTTCCAAGCACTAATATTCTTTAACTCTGAAAGATCCTAAAATTTTTCTTTTCTCATCACATTGAACTTCTGTGGTAGTTTATGTAAAGCACTTTGAAATCTACAATATTCAAAAGTGTTAAGGCACTGGTATTTCCATGCTATAAAAACAGTTCAACTGGCATTTTGTCAAACAGAAGTCTTTATCAACTAACACTTCTCCACTACAATAAAAATTCACATTTGTATAATGATCCTGAAGCATTTTATGACTATGATTACTATACTTCTAATGTTGTGTATGTTTTATTATATCCCAGATCTTTCCCACTGGAAATCCAATCATGACATGAATAGCAATTATTAATCAAAATATTTGATAAACCAGAATGTTTCATTCCCCAATTAACATTGAATAGCACAAAATTTACTATAAATGTGCTGTTCTTTTTCTATCTTGAGGATACCTATGTAGAATAATAAAAAATAATTATGGAAAGGGAGCAGAAATGAGACTCTGATGTACTCACTAGCCCTGTAGCCTAAGATAAGTCATTTAAGTTCTCTTGCTTCTGTTTCCTCATTTGTAAAAAAGGGACAGTGATACCCCTCATCATAGGATCATTGTGAAGCTTAAACAAGAAACTCCATGTGGAGCTTTTAGCAGAAAGCCTGGCACAAGATAAGTAAATGTTATCTGTATTTTGATGATCATGGGTATTATTGTTGCTATTGTAATTATTCTATGGCGAGGGCCTAATAAGTGAAGCCAGACCAAAGACTGAGTAATTCAAAGCTATCAAATATGCATTAGGTTGGCTTCACATTTTAATTAAGGCTTGAGTTAATATTAGAAATATAGAGTCACCATTGTCTTTGTGAGGAAAGCCCGACTAATTACAGAAGCTCAATAAACATACAGGGCGTGTGATATATTCATATGGATTTATTCCAGATAGATGGCTTTGGGGTGGAGCTGGAAAAACAAGCTTTGCTTCGATTTCTGGGCTGCCTGTAACAGCAGCGGCAGCCGCTCAGGGCTTCAAGAGAGGCTCTCACAGCCTCCTGAATGACTGCTCCCCCCGCCCCCTGCAAGTGACGGGGAAAAATGGCTGCTGTCTCACCACACATCTCCTCTTCCCATCTCCTCCACCCTCCGCCAGCCCACCAGGCACGTGCCAACAATGAGCTGCCTGCCTCACTGGGATGCTCAGCTCCATTAATAAGCCCTGGAAGGCTGATAATTGGGGATTCGTGGAGCCTGCAGTCTTTCAATAAGCCAGGTTGTTATGGAAACCAGCGGCAGACCTCCATGTCCATATTATTGATCCTAAACAAAATAAAATAAAATAAAAGTGGGGCGCAGGAAAGGATCATTTCAATCCATCCTCTCCCCTGCCCCGCCCCGCCCCAGCCCCCATCCTTTTATTTTAGAAGTTCATTACCAATTTGCACACATGAGACTTCACAACTCTTCTCTCTTTCGGTTTCCTTCTCAGCACTCCCCCACCCCTTTCTTAATTACAACTGAACGTTTTTTCACCTCTAGCAGAAAAATCAGCTGAGCAGGGTACCAAAGGCACACCAGAGTAGACACTCTAAATCGAATTTAACACCATAGCATTAATGCTGTTTATTTGAGCCAAGAAAATCAGCAATGAATATCAATGTGCTTTCTTCACCATTAAAACAAATAATAATAATAATAATAATAATTTAACAGGATTTTTTAAAACGGTCCCAGAGTCTCCCCGTGGCCCTTAATATGTATTGTTCTCTAGCAAGACGGCCAAGCCACCACCCAAGATGAGTCGCCCTGTGTGTTGAACCAGGGCCCAGCTCTCAAACTGTCAGAGGAAAGGGGGCGGCATTTCCTTGGACTACTTTTAAAAATTAGCTGACAACCTTCTTACAATAAAAACCCAATTACTCCTTTTGGTTAATAAATTCAGGTATGATGCAAAGAAGACACCTGACAGGCAGGCCTGGAGAGAACACTAAATGAATCCAGCCTGGAGGCTGCGGTGGGCCGGGGAATCGCCACCTACGTCTCTAGGTTGAAAAGACGAAGACACCATTGTTTCCTGATCAACTTCCCATTTCATCCCAGCAGAGGGCACCAGTGTAATTCTGTTCCCAGCTATGGAGGCTGAGTGGAAGGCAGGCACTTCAGGCGTCACTCTCTAGGAAGAAATGACCCCAGGCAAACTGCATAGCAGTGCAATAGGAACAACTATTGTGATTGGGTCCTATTTTGAAGTTAATCCTAAATCAATTTTGATTTTTTGGTCCTTCAGATATGACCAAAAATTCAGTCTAGAAGTAGATTGTTAAGTCACTTTAACAAGTATGCTGAAATAATATTAATAGTCTGAATCGAATTCATAAGTGTGGATTGTGCTTTGTGTACACTTCATAGAGACATCAGAGTCATTCTGGGAGCAAAATAATATGGTGAAGTAAAAATTTTAACCACCCTCTATTTGCTGTTGGACCAAGACTGAAAACTTCTGACCACTTCAAGGTCCAACATGCCCTACCTTCTCCTCACTGGCACAAACTACTAAGGCCGGTATCCTCACCAATGCTTCATCATAATGCTCATTTCTTTTCTTCAGACCCTACCCACTATCATGGCCTCTGAATTCCTTTGCCACAACTACAGACTGCAGTTTGCAGGCAGTCACAAACTTATTTTGTTCTATACTGGTCCTGAGTTTTTTTTGTTTCTGTTTTCTTTTAAGAGCCTTACTTTTCTCCCCGTCCAGACTGTAACTTCCATGACAACAGATATTCACTTTTATAATCTACATCCCTCACAATGCCTGTGTAGTGTGGAAATTATACGTATTAATAAGGACAAATTAACTGAATGACAGTAGAATACAGTTCTTGCAACATCTGGGTTTATCTGCTCTATTCTGATGCTAACCCATTGTGGAACCACGGCCAGACCATGCAACTGAATCCCAGAACATGCTTCATCGTTCATTAAACCACAGGCACACACAACTTCTTCTGGAGATTGTTCGAGCATAGTGGATCATAATATTTTTGTGCAGTGGTCCCAGTAGAGTATCTGATGAAAGACAAGGTCATTTTGCCAAGAATATCATCCATATGCACACACAGTATAACATGTTGCAAATAATCTTAGGAGATGAAAGAACCCTCCTGAAGCCCATCCAGTTCCCAGGCTTAGGCAATTTTTAAGTTTCCTTTTAGGTCTAAGACTGTAGGATTGAAATCCAAGATGTGATAAGTTATAGCTGGTATCTACCTGGAAAGAGTGTGTTAGCTATTTCCCTTAAGGTGTCCCAACCTTTCCTATTGAATCCCTAGATTGCAGTTTCTGAGGGACCAATTACATGAAGCCCAAATTAATCCTAACATCACTACCTGGTAGCCTTGGCTGACTTCCAGGCTCAATCATTACTGATAATGTAAGGACTTGGTAATGTTGCTGAGCTACAAGGTAGGCCAAATAGAATAGTCTCTGACTCCCAAAAGAGACTGCAAATCATTATGTGTCTCTCTTGCTGGCCATAAATCATGTCCTATTTGCACGTTAATTTCCTTCATAAAATCAGGTGTAGTACCAAAGAAAAAAAAAGTTTCCCAATAGCTTCAGCTGAAAGGACAGGAACAATGGTGACTTTCTATTAGGCACTTACTATGTGTTCAATAAAATACCATAATAGACACCTTTTACACGTGATCTATTTAATACCGACAACCACCAAGTTCTGCAATGAGGATATTTTATTTCACAATGACAAACCTGATGTTGAATTAACAGCATAGAGCTGGTTAGGGACTGGACCTTTGATTCAAACATAGATAAGACTGATTCCAAGACCCCTCTGATATTTCTCCTCCACTGCAGGCCTCCAAACAACAGATTTGGCTAAATTCATGTTTGTTGCAATTCTGTCTATTGTTGCAGTATCCATTGAATAATATATTTGTCTTTTTTATTACTATGAATACAAAATAATACTCTGAAATACTTTACTTTGGGTCACCAAGAAACCATTGTTCTCTTTATTTGCTGGATGAAGTAATTTCTTCCACTATTTTACCTGTAGGAAGATGATAGGTTATCCATGCTTTTACCATCTTCAATTTTAAGATTTGCCCAGAGGGGGCCAGGCGCAGTGGCTCGTGCCTGTAATCCCAAGACTTTGGGAGGCTGAGGCGGGTGGATCATGAGGTCAGGAGATCGAGACCATCCTGGCTAACACGGTGAAACCCCATCTCTACTAAAAATACAAAAAATTAGCCAGGCATGGTGGCAGGTGCCTGTAGTCCCAGCTATTTGGGAGGCTGAGGCAGGAGAATGGAATGGCGTGAACCCAAGAGGCAGAGCTTGCAGTGAGCCGAGATTATGCCACTGCACTCCAGCCTGGGCGACAGAGCGAGACTCCGTCTCAAAAAAAAAAAAAAAAAAAAAAAGAATTGCCCAGAGGATCTTCATATGGGGAGAGGAGAGTATGAGGATTTCAGAACTTAGGCAAAATGATACTAATTGAGGACCTACTCTATACCTGGTTCTTTAAATATGTTACCTCATGAAATCCTCATCACAACTGTTTAAGGGTAACATTTTAAACTCCATCTTATAGATGAAGACATTGAAGGTTATACAAATCATTAAAACCATGCAGTGAGGAACCTGAGGTTGAACCCAGGACTGTCCAGTTCCAAGACTGTCTCTCTATGAGGTGTTCCAAGTAAAGAATGTTTCTGAAACATGCCTTGTAATCTGAAACTTTGTATCGAAATAGGCCTCCATTTAAAATTGTGAGATTATGAAACTCAATCCTTCTCTTTTCCTGTCTGGAAGCAAGCAGAGACAATGTCTCTTGGTTTGTTGAGGCAGCACTGGCTGGGGACTGATGCTGCAGAAGGGCTCAGACAATGGTGGGCAGGGGGTGGCGGGGGGGTCTCTCCTAGGGGAGCTGTGCCCCATCTGCCACTTAGATCTGCTCAAAGACAGAAAATCCATTTGCCAAGGAACCCTTTAGGGCCTGCTGTCTGTGAAGCCAAGAACAGAGAGCGCTAGTGCTGGAAGATCCCGTAAAACCATCTTCTTTTACCAGCAAGGAAGGTAAATTGGCCTTGGCCATGGCCAGAGAGCTTGTCAGAAACAGAGCTACAAGAAAACCACGGCTGTCTCTTGGTACTCAGCTCAGTCAGTGCCTTCCCCTGCTCTTCAGCGCCCCTCCAGCCCTGCTTCTCCCAGGCCTCTTGCTTTCTCGCTTATTACTCCTTCTTCCTCTTTTCTACCATCTATTCTTTCTCCACTTTGCCCTTGCTTATTCTTTCTGCCTCCCCTGATCGATTTCTGGTCCTCTTCTGCTTTTTTTCCTCCCGCTTTTTTCTCCATTTTCTACCCCATTATTCTTCCCTCCTACTCTCCCTTTTCTCTATAGGAAGTAAAGAATCTCTATCCACATCCCCACCTTGTTCCTCCTAAGGGCCCACCTTCCTTTTTCACATTCTGACCAATTTTCCTTCTGAATCAAATACCCTCATTCAGACTCAGAGTGTCTGGGTGCCTGTGAAATATTTAGAAATGGGTTATGGAAAAGAAGTTGCTGATGTATAAAATTCCAAAGAACTGGGCTGCAAGCAATAAAAACGGACACTTGCCTGAAAAACTCTTAGCTTTTCTTGTGGGGCTTCCAATTTAAAAAAAATTAAATGATTCTTTCCCCTTCAAGCTGTTTATGAAAAGAAATCTCTCCATAAGTGCAATCCATATTATTGGCCAGTCAGTGGATGTCTATTGAGAGCCTTCTATGTGCTGTGCTCTATTCTGAGCACTGGAACTACCATGCAGCCTTCAAGAAATGAAAAGTCTACTGAGAGGGAGAGAAACTGAGGACAGCACAGATAAACACAGTCGTTTTAGGCACTAAGAATGCTACAGAGAAAATAAATTGGGTAATGTGATATAACCGTTGGCATTGGTAGGGGTAGTGCTGTTCTGCCCAAATGGTCAGGGAAGTCTTCTCTGAGCAAGGGACATTCAAATGGAGACCTGCGTGCCAAGAGGCAAGGGCTAAGAGGTGACCATGGAAGCTCAAGGGAGAAAGCAAGTGCAAAGGCCCTGGGACAGGAGCAAGCTGTATGCATTCAAGACACCTTAAGAAAGCTATTAGGGCTAGAGAATGGGGAAGAAGGGCAGAGTAGAAGGACATCTGATCAGAAAGCTAAGACGTGAGATCACATGAGGCCTCCTATGCTGCAGAAATAAGTTAGATTGCATTCAGGTTGCAAAAGGTAGGCAAGCATTGGGAAGTTTTACATGGGGCATTGATATGGACAGGTATAGATTCATAGCTTTGTATGAGCGGTTTTTCAAGTAGTCTACTTGAATTTATAAGGAGTGAGCATGGCATTATGGGACCTATCCCTTTTACCCAGCTGAATTGTGTCACGTTGTGATGTTAATCACTGAAGAGGCATTTAGGATGTCAGTCTGTGGAGTTAAATAAGAATTGGCCCCATTGCCCATGCATATTTCCCTTTGGAGCATTTGCTTCCACAGAGGCACAAACAGCTATTGTCCACTAGGGCTAAGGAGTGGGAAAAAGAAAGGCGACAGATATTTTTAGAATTTTTTAGACCGATTTTGGCCTTTAACCTTCTAGAAATCTTATTTTTGTGGATATTCCAAAATTGTATAGATAGAATTTTTTAAGTAGTATCCTATCAGAAGGAATGCATTATTTATACAATTATGTTGCACACTGGAGTAGAACTAAAAAATATTACTGCATTATTAGCCTATTTTTTTAAGTTAAAGTACCCATGGATATAATAATTTTAATAATTTGAGGCCGGGGCAGTGGCTTATGCCTACAATCCCAGCACTTTGGGAGGCCAAGGTGGGTGGATCACTTGAGGCCAGGAGCTTGACACCTGGTGAAACCAACATGGTGAAACCCCATCTCTACCAAAAATCCAAAAAGTTAGCTGGGCATGGTGGCACACTCCTGTAATCCCAGCTACTCGGGAGGCTGAGGCAGGAGAATCGGTTGAACCTGGGAGGTAGAGGTTGCGGTGAGCCAAGATTGCACCACTGCACTCCAATCTGGGTGATAGAGCGAGACTCCATCTCAAAAATAAATAAATAAATACATACATACATAAATAAATACATAATAAAAAATTTTTGTTAGTAACCCTGGGTGAGTCATTCAAATTCCATTTGTTTATGATTTATACTACAAGTCAAATTTTAGAATTTGAGCAGTATCTGTTTGTAAACTAAATAATTCAAGCTAAATACAGATTGGGTGCCTGCCTGAAAAGATGAGTTTTGAATTATGTTGAGTTTTAATCTTGCCAAGATTGAAGACCTTTTGAATTTGGTCTTCAGTTTAAAACAGTAATTTTTTTTTTTTTTTTTTTTTTTTGTGAGACGGAGTCTCTCTCTGTCGCCCAGGCTGGAGTGCAGTGGCGCGATCTCGGCTCACTGCAAGCTCCGCCTCCCAGGTTCACGCCATTCTCCTGCCTCAGCCTCCCGAGTAGCTGGGACTACAGGCGCCCGCCACCACGCCCGGCTAATTTTTTGTATTTTTAGTAGAGACGGGGTTTCACCGCGTTAGCCAGGATGGTCTCGATCTCCTGACCTCATGATCCGCCCGCCTCGGCCTCCCAAAGTGCTGGGATTACAGGCGTGAGCCACCGCGCCCGGCCAAAACAGTAATTTTTAATTATTTTTAGTTAAAATGTCAAATCAAAGTTTAACCAAGATCATTAAATAGTTTGGTAGAGGTGTAGGGGATTGCGAGATAGGACCCCAATCCTAGGGCCCCAATCTTTGTTAACCTGGCCTCTGCAAAACAACCCCAATTCCCAGAAACTACTGCTGAGATGCTGCTCCATGGAACTCCAGGCTCCAGCAACACAACTCAAAGTTCACTGATTGAGGATTCTAGAAAATAAATTTTCCTTGGGATTATTATTTGTAAAATATCATTTAGAAAATAAATTCTGCATGGTTTTAATACCAATGGAACTAAAATTAAATGGAACAGTGCTTAGTTACCTAAAGCCATGTTTAGAAGTTACTCAGACCAGTCCTATCTGCGACTACACAATAGGACTGTAATATGAATCAATTTTCTGTTGACCTTGTAAGTAATACGCATAATCTACTATGTCATCAATATGGGTGCAGTTATCCATACTCATTGTGAAGATCAGCTTACAGTAAATGAGATCAATTGGCATTGACTATTTTGTTGCTGTCCACATGTAGACAATAAGTAGCTGAGAAATTTCTGAAATTTGCATTTTTCAAACTGTACTTCAGGGCTCAGAAATGATCCACTTAGAGGGTAGGAATAGATGCAAAAACAAAAGGGGGGGGAGGGATTTCAGGGCATCTTCAGTCATCTCCACTTTCCCCTATCATTCTCAACCAAAGCTTCTCTGCTTTGGGGTTTAATGTATATATTTTAAACTCATTTGAGCAAATAGTGCCTAGGCTAACAATTTTGAAAATGTCTGCATTCAGCAATTACTTACTCATCTGATTCTACCTCTGTGAAGACATTGTTTCACAATGTTCCTCCTAGCACTAAAAGCATCTTTCTCACGAAAAATTAGTATGAGGGAAGGAAATAGTCAACTCTTCCTCTGCATTAAATGTTAAATGGTTGCAAATCAATCTGAACCCTGAAATCATCTCTGAAAAACCAGCTGAGAAGAACTATTGCCTCCATCAACATGTCTATTTTTAAATTTTCCTTCTTTTCTTATGAAAGAACATAATAATTTTCAAACTAAGTTAATCATGAGAAAGAGGTTTTAAGAAAATTCTAAAATTTAGTATTTTGGGTTCCAAGATTTGAGAATTTTATGTCTGATGATTACTTTTAACTGATGTTTAAAGTTCCTAAGTATGCATTTTATTATAACCTCATAAATGTAATAAATTATGCACTTTCCTTTAAAAAAAGATAAAAAGCCTTTCAATGCATTAAAAAGATACAGCTCAGATCAAATTTTGAGGACAATGTACGAATTCCTTCAGTAGCAACTGTTTTTCTAATTGAATACAAGAATACCAATTCTAAACTTTACTTTTTTTCCTTAGCCTTTAGCAAGTGTACAATGCTCAACAGAAATGACTGCAAATGTTGAAAATCATGCCATCACATATATATGTATGTACATAACTATGTGGTTTTACAAATGGATATTTATATGCTTCTATACTGATATAGTATTTGGAAGTTGATAATTACTATTCTTAGTATTTTAGAATTATCAAAATAAAATTAATCAAATTGCTAAAATATAATGATTTGGGGTATGCTGGAGCTGACTAACATTGGCTGCTGAGAGCAAGATACTAGCACCTCTTCCCAACTCCTTATTTGGAAATTACACATTGGTAGCCTGAAATCAGCTAGGATGGGAGTATTTATACCATAGAAATTGGCAAAAACTACAAATAAAGGCTTTTAGAGTTTTGTTTTATTTTTTGGAGAGCCAGTTTACCAGCATGCCACTGCAGGTATCTGATAAAATCATAATGAATGGTTTACACCTTGGTGGAAAGAAAAAGAAAACTAACACGTCTTCCAATAGGGGCCAGGTTCTTTTATGAATCTATTATAATTAAACCACCAGTATCAAAGGAAGAGGAAAGAGGAAATCAAAAATCTTTCACCGCTAGTTTTCCTTCTAAAAGGATTTGATTACACCAATGGGGAGAACACTGAAACCACATTACTGAACTCTGCGCTTTCTTAGCCCTTTAAACTGGAATAGAATTTCACAAAGTGGGGCACATTCTGTCTTTTTACCAAATACATGAGGGTGACTTTAAGTTGCAGTTTTTGTGTAGGGAAGAATCCTTTCAGCCTTCCACTGCAATGTCCCTCATGGCCTGTAATCTGAATAGCTCACAGGCTGTACACAAATTATGTTTGCACTAAGGAGTGGGAAAGCCTGTTTACTGGTCTGTGTCCCAACACTGTTGGTTTGGGAACACATTAACAATTCACCCTATAGTGGAGCAACAGCAGGTTCAATAGACTCTTACACACCTTGCAAAGATTACTTAATCGTGTCAGATGAGGAAAGGAAGCCAAGGAACCTGGCAAATCATTTCTTCCCTGGGTGTTTCTGTCACACACTGGCAAGGGCCACCCACAGGTCATTCATGTGGCTGGAGTGAAATTAATCACCTGCTTTCAGTAGGGAGCAGCCTTGACTTCCTCTAGTTCTCAATATGTTTCTAAATATAATGCAAAATGCTCACACTGGTCTATGAAGGCCTAAATGGTTTGAATTCTGGCAACCTCAGGGATGACTTATGGGCCTGAGTAACAACTAAACTTTCCAATGAGCTTCTGTATTCATTTTCCTGGGTAAGTTTAGGATTTTCTCTATGGCATAATATTATTCATTCAAAGTATTGTCATAAATGCAGGAAAAGCAACAATAAACAACACAGACATGAAGCTACTTTTTCCACTGAAGGTTAAAAAGCTGCTGCAGAATTATGACCTGAATCAATTTATTTATATGTGTGTGTTAATTTGAATGAAAGGTGGTTTCTCAAGTTTTTAAATAAATGATATCCCTTTTCATTGGGTACATTTTATCCTTTAAGATTCAGCTAAGGCAACCTCTACACCAAGAACACTTCCTGGATAATGTTCCCCTAATTAGCCAAACCAGGGTTTTAATTCTTAGGCACTATAAATTTCATCTTAGATAGCTTTAGTCCCAACTCTCAGCTCTCCTCAACCCACTGTAGGTTCACAAACATATCCTGATTACATGACTAGCCGAGAAACGACCATCACTCTTCACACACACCCTCAGAGAGACGAGGGGTGTTCCTGGAGCCATTCTCTACTTCTTTTTGGCCTGAAGGGTGGAGAAAATGTAGAACTTACCATTCTTCCAGATTTTCCCTACAGTCTGAACTCTTGGGCAGCCCTTTCCCTACATATTGAATGTGTGTGTATACATATGTGCTTGGAAACTGGCAGAAGGGATACTACAGGCATGGATACAGTGCTTAAACATATCTAAATTATATCCTTCACTTTGTCATACACCAGGGAAGAGAACTTTTTTTCAAGGCTATAGAAATGTTCATGTCCACTTTATCTGAGAGACACACACATTCATCATGCACCAGTAAGAAGGGACCATTTTAGGTAAATGGCTTCTGATTTCTATTTCAAATTCCAAAAGATTCTACTAACTCATACTGGAAAAACAAAATAAAACAGGGGAAAAAAACCTTCAAAGGTTATTTCACTGTATACGTGCCACCAGGATAGAATACTTATGTTGAACATGTTTTACAAAGAAAGGCAAAAAGCCTTCCTAGAATATTTTCTTCCCCTGAAGATATCTTAAGAACTACAATTTCCCTTCCAAGTAGAATGGTGTGAGATGATCAAACTGAAATATTTTAATTCTCATAATCCTCTAATTTGTGATTTGGTGATTACAAATAAGTGTGAGGATTGCTGAGTAATCACATCTAACTTGTATATCTTCCATACCACCTTTTCTCGGGACGTTCCATAGCCCAATTCAAATACTTAGGCCTGTTAGCCAATTTCACTATTGGTCAGATATCCAATGACTGTGAATGTAGAGTTCAAAAAAAAAGAATTGGAAGAGATTTGTATTAGCTTATCCATATAATACTTTATGTTTTAATGACAGTCTACTGACAAAATTTTAAAAAGCTTATCAGATGTCTATCAGATGTATCCATTGCTCTACATAAGCATCCAAGGTTTTATTAACCCTTGAAGCTGTTTAATTACTTTAATGAAATAAAAGCATATAAAAATACACTGATACTGAATTAAGTGTAAGATGGAAATGAAACTATTGATAGCAAATTATGGCTGTCTATAGGCTATAGCCACTGTAGCTATTATAGCTATAGTTTTCCATCCAGAGACAGGGTTAGGAGGATTATGAATCAGAAGTCCAGTCATATCAGAAAACATCATTTTCAACTCTTTATATTCAATCTCAAGTGTAAGACAGGATTAGAAACCTCTACGGAGATATTCTTGCTGTCTTCTGGGCCTCTAGTCTAATAATAAACTTTCTTAGAATTGACTCTTCTAGATTCTTTGCCCCTCTATCTAAACTTCTCTACTATCAACCCCATCCCTTAAGCCCATTATCTAATAGTTAAGAAAATAAGGGACTATGGAAAAGTGAGGATGGTTGGCTAAGAAGCCATATGTCCCACACTTCAAAGATGCCTCCTTGGTCTACCATTGCAAGATTGTCGTGTGTGTGTGTGTGTGTGTGTGTGTGTGTGTGTGCACATGTATGTAGAGAAAAAAGAAAAATATTTTATGAAGATGTGTTAATATCTGAATGACAGTCTATATTTTAAGAAATATTAATTTTTAGTTCCAAATATAGTTTCACAACTTTAAAATTGGGGGAAGAACATGTCTTTCTGTTTTTCAGATTCTTTTATGAGGTGATAGTAACAATTTAATATAAGCTATGAAAGAATGAATGGCCTCAACAGTATGAGTCCTGTGACTCCACAACACATTCCTTCATCTTTTATCTGCTTACTTTTTTAACTAAAGAGTTAATGAAAGGGCCAGGCGCAGTGGCTCACACCTGTAATCCCAGCAAGGCTGAAGCAGGCAGATCACCTGAGGTCAGGAGTTCGAGACCAGCCTGGCCAACATGGTAAAACCCCATCTCTACTAAAAATACAAAAATTAGCCAGGCATGGTGGCAGGTGCCTGTAATCCCAGCCACTAGGGAGGCTGAGGCAGGAGAATCACTAGAACCCAGGACTCAGAGGTTACAGTGAGCCGAGATCGTGCCACTGTACCCCAGCCTGGGCTACAGCGTGAGACTCTGTCTCAAAAAAAAAGTTAATGATTGCTCTTTAATTTGTCTCTTCTATTAAGTTCTTTAATGTTTTAGTTATAAAGGTACCAGATCCTTTGGAAATGCACTTGCCAAAGGGCGGTAGACCTAAACAAGAATATAAAAAAGATACTAATTCTGATAAACTAAACTTAGGGTAGCAATTGCCTACAATAAATAAAATGACTTTTATCTGATTGAGATATGAAAATTTTCATTTCTAATTTTCAGATCCTCCTGGAAAACTGATGTATTTGATGGAGTCAGTAATACACGTGTTAAGAACAACCAATTTCAACTGATCTTTATAGCTCTCTCAGGTCTAATAAAACAGTACTTGGAGCGTTTTTGAAATAAGAATCTAAGACTCAGAAATAGTTTAATATCCCTAATAATTCTGGGGTGATAGGGCTGTGAGGGAATTATGATCAGGAATTATAGTAGTTACTAGATACCCATCTGTAAATGCTATCCCTAATAATTCCCAGACAAGAGTCTGGAATATCCAATTATCCAAAGAAGAGAGATGTTCTTATATTATAACACATTGTTGGGGTCCTTAGACATTCCTCTTCTCTTTGTTTCTTCCAGAATAGCACTTGGATAAGTGTCAGCGTTCAGCATGTGACCTCTCAGACTCTCAGGGTTTGGCTTCTGGCTCAACATTGCTGGCTGTCAACAATGATTAAGTCCCACAGTCTCCCTAAAGCTAAGATTTCTCCTTGTAAAAAGGGAAGGGAAAATTACACTACTACATTACTACCACAGAGTGGTTATGATGATTAAATGGAACAATCCCCACTTAGCACTCTGCACAGGACCTGGCAGTTAATAAATGCTCATTAAGTGATACCTATTATTAGACTTTTATATTTTAACTCTTGAAAGAAAACCTTAAAAACCAACTATCGTAGTCCCTTTTCCTAAGGATGAGACAAATGAGGGCCAGAGAAGCAATAACTTGCCTAAAATCTGGTTGGTAGAAATACTGAGACTAGAACCCTGGTCTCTTTATTTCAGTTGAAAGATCTTTTCCCTACATTGTATTACAGGGCAGGTAGGACAGAGAATATCCTAGTAAGGTCCTGGTTGGTATTTCCCAAAAGCATCAGATCACAACAACAGCTAAGATAAAAAAGAAAATGCAGGCTGGGCGCGGTGGCTCACGCTTGTAATCCCAGCACTTTGGGAGGCCGAGGCGGGCGGATCATGAGGTCAGAAGATCGAGACCACGGTGAAACCCCGTCTCTACTAAAAATACAAAAAAAAATTTGCCGGGCGTGGTGGCAGGCGCCTGTAGTCCCAGCTACTCGGAGAGGCTGAGGCAGCAGAATGGCGTGAACCCGGGAGGCGGAGCTTGCAGTGAGCCGAGATTGCGCCACTGCACTCCAGCCTGGGCAACAGAGCAAGACTCTGTCTCAAAAAAAAAAAAAAAAATGCAGAAACGGAGACAAAACATAACACCTTAATAGAGAGAAAGAACTGTAGGGCTACAGTTAAGGTGAGGATTTAGAGTTCAATCAGTTTGATCCTTGTTTTGTCACTGGCTGTATTTGTGGCCAGAATATCCATTTACTTTGTCCCTATTCTTTGAATAAAAAAATAGAAAGAAAAATATGATCAAATGACGTTGGGCTGTTGTCAAGAAAAGCCAATAAAAGTGATTACTCTAGCAATATAAAAGTGCTCCATAAAAGCTTAATAATCAACACTATTTAAGAGGTATACCACTGAGTATCTGACAGGGTGCCCATGTTTTATAAACAGCATTTATGGACTTCCACAACCAAAATTTTCATTCTTTGTGAGTTGTGTATAAATTTAGGAAGTGGTTGAAACCACATTTCAAATCAAAGCCACTCATGAGGCACCCTGCCAAATGAGTGTAAATATCCTTGGAAAATCTCACGTCTAACACACAGCTTGGTAGAAGTGGACCTATCTTTTGGAAAGCTGAAAAATAGATGGTTACCTTGGGCCTTAGGGAAAATATTGTTCTGGGAAACGTAAATAATTTTTTTAGTTCAGAAATATGAGCTGGGTATTTCATTTTCTTACACACAATTATCATTCTAGAAATTCTAAATTTTGCATCTATTCTTTTTGTTAATCATTTGAGTATCAGGACATACGTTATATAAAACATTTTTATAGTAAGCAGCAGACTGCATCTTAGCCCCTGAAGCACTGCTTCATTCATATTTTGTCCAAAGTGCATTGGCATAGGGAAGTGCCCTGTACCTATTTGCAGAATTTAATTGAGATTATAAATATGATTGTTTTCAATGTCATTCCCTGAATTTCATACTACCCCCATACCAAGTAAGAATTCATTAAGGTCAAAAGACTATATCTTGTTTTTGTTTAGGTTTGGTTTATTTTTTCTGAGACAGGGTCTCACTCTGTCACCCACGCTGGAGTACAATGGCACACAATGATGGCTCACTGCAGCCTTGACCTCCCAGGCTCGGGTGATCTTCCTGCCTCAACCTCCAGAGTGGCTGGGACCTCAGGCACACACCACCACACTCTGCTAATTATTTATTATTTGTAGAGATGGGGTCTCCTTCTGTTGCCCAGGCTGGTCTCAAACTCCTGGACTCAAGTCCTCCTGCCTCGGTCTCCCAAAGTGCTGGGATTACAGGCATGAGCCACCGCACCTGGCCAAAGAATCATATCTTATTCATCTTTGTGACCCCGATACCTAGCACAGAAGAAAGTTAATATAAAGGGAAAGGAAAAAGAAAGGAAGAATAGAAAAAAAGGAGAGAGAATAGGAAGGAAGGTTAAAAAAGAGGAGGAAGAGAGGTAGGGAGACACTAAGTTAATTTTTCTATTCAGGGAATGGCAATAAGAAACTCCTCCCTCTTTTCTTGATCATTACTGATGGCATCAATTTGCAAGGTGTACCGAGACCATGAAAATAAAATGTAGCCAAGATCAACATACAGAACATCTAAAGTCACTCAGAGCTACACTTCCAACTAGCATCAGTCAAGGACCCTGTGGCAGCCACCCAATCAATATCACTGATTGATAGCCTTCCGGATAGGTTATCTTGGTAGTACCACATCACTGAATATGACCACAGCAGAGTCCTCTATTGGGGAAGATCAATAGGCTACCATGGAGAAGAAGAGACGTAAGAGAGAATTCCTTCACTGAGAGCCAATGAGCACAGTGACACTGCTCAGCAGGAGACCCCAAGGATACAATCACTAAAGGGGGCTTCAAAGTTCTCTACTCATGGCTAAATGGGGCAGTGTCCCACAGATGTTTTAAACGCTTCTCTTCCTCTAAAGGAATCATTATCAGAGGTGCACTGAAATGTTTTCGTACCAGGCACGTAAAGAGCTGGGCAGGCAGAGTGGCAAAGTAGGGAGAGGTGGACATACTTGGAGAATTTAAAACAATAACAATAATCAACCAACTTCAAAGATGAAAATACAAATGACATCACCCCATAACAAACAGGTTGGTAGTAAATAGTAAAAGAAGTAAAATAAATAACATTTATAATTCCCCCAACATTTCCATAGGTATTAAAGTAATAATCATATCTGATCTAAAATTTTTAAGCCTGATATTGACAGAAATTATTTTCTTAGATTTTCTCTTTGTACCTCTTTTACCCCTTAACCCTATTGCACCCTGTTAGATTGTCTGTCCATGCCCCTCCAGGCAGCCGTAGAATTCTAAAGCAACCCATGGTAGCCACCCATTTCCAAACAGTACAGCCTGGTGGAAAATGCTGCTACTTTAACCCAGGTTAAAATGAAATACAGTGGAAGACAGAGGAAATGCACTACAGGGCACCTGGGAATTTGGACCTGATATGATGTGATAGATCTCCTTGTCACCTCTACCTTCTGTGATCCCATGAGATTCATCACAGCAGAGTAATCTGTGCTTGTCACATAAGAGCAGGCAAAGCTACTAGATACCTCAATCCAGAAAGAAATGACAGGCAGCATTTCTGAATCTAACCAAGAGGACAATACCTACCCAACTCTAAGAAACAATGTAAATTGCCCTTTGTGATTACCTTCAAGTTGAACTTAATCCTTTGAATGCACATGATAAAGTCTGATTAATTAAGACATTTTTCAGTCAGAATCTGTAACATTTAGGGCAGAGAAGAGTGCTGTTTGCTTTCACTGACCAGACATATTTTTAATCAAATAAATGAATAGAATAAGCAAATATGCAAGAGAAATATATAAATAAGTGAACAAATTATTATCTATAATTTAAATTTCATCAATTTATATTCAATATTTGACATTTGTTGACAACTTACTACATAAAATATTTCATTAATTCATTTGGAGTTATCATAACCTGAAAAATAATAAAACTTAATTTCTTTTAAAATATATATTAGACTTCCTAGAGATTCAAGAAATCCTTCTATCAACCCAAATCATAAGCATATATCTAAAATCACATCATGTCTCTGTTTCTCACAACTTTAGAAATCCCAGTTAAAAAATATGGTCTGTGCCATGTCAGATATGTTCTGTATTTAAAAGCATGATTAATTTCTAAGATTTATGGAAATGACACATTAAGTAACTTGTGGATATGCAAAGTGTTTCCAGACATCATATCTGAGGCTCAAACCTTAAATCTAAAGAAAAGTAGTTAAGTTTTGCTTTGCTGAGTAAATTAAAACCCACACCCCACTTTTTATCACATGCCTTACCTTTTCCAGGGAAAAATTCCCATCTTCTAAACCTCAATGTCTGGCCCCTGGGACAGTTGTGTGTTAGAATAAAGATTCAAAATGAAAAGAAGCATACGATTTATCCAGAGCTGGAATATGCCAATAACAATGTTAATTAACATAATCTGGCATCTTATTCATAGAATTTTAGGGATAAGATGAAAGAAGTAGACCTAAAATATCTAGAAGATTCACCTACCATATTGCAGCATCTGATTTTGGGGAAATGTATATCAAGGTAAAAGTCCAATCATTACTTTCTCAATCTGATGGTCAGATGCCAAAACATTCCTCAGACCACTCTCATGGAGTAGGTTTTCTCCCAAGGAGCACACTGTGGTTCAGTCCATATTTAGACCCTTGGATGACAAACGTCATTGGTTAATCCGAGGCACTTCTAAAGGAGTAAACCCAATCTTTTAAATGGACACAGAAGAAACTTTATCTTTGAGGATCTTTGGGGGTGGAAAGTATTTATGGGTCATATTAGACTAGAGAAAGATCATGGAAACTGTTGGCCTCCTTTACCACTGTGGATGTGTTGGGGTGAGGGAAGGATCTAGTCTCCAGGGACGAAGCTCTCTTGAATTTATCTTGCTCTGGGAATATTCTATTCCAATTCTGCATAATTGAGCAGTAATAGTGAAAACACTCCAACTTTCAAGTTACAGCTCCAAACTGAAGAGAATCCAGTACCTTTTTGTAACCATAGGAACCCTCAATTATTTATGCATATTGTAGAAAGTTGTGTCCTCAATAATAAAATGATTATTTATGTTTGACTTCACAACATATTCTGTATTTTGGGTTTTTCTTTTGTTTTTGGCAACATCGACAGACTTATTTTCCTAATTATGTTTGACCCCAATTAATGTTACAATTAACATTCTCCGAGCATACCCACATATACACACACTACTCACCAACTGATGGTGGAGAGAATGCCCAGAAACATAATGTGAGATAGGGAAGGGTGGTCTGAGATTATACTTTTGCTGCCAGCAATTCACACACTAGATAATCTGGATCAAGAAGAGGATGGCTGTATTTATACCAGGCATTTTCTAGAGCCAAATAATCACATTAGCTAATTCCCATCCATAAAATATATGTAGCCTCAGTAATTACTTATTAAACTAAGTCTATCAGCACACAGAATACTTTTTTAAAGCAGATTTACCTAGTTTGACTGCATATATCAATCCAATTAAGATAATTGCCAGATTTTTCTAGTACTGGCTGCTACATAGACCTGCCTGATTCCTCTCTCAGGCATGGAGATATTTGGGAATGTAACCTTAGCTCCTAGTCCTGCCACTTTGGGAAATTAAGCACAGCTTCCCTTGATTTCTGGAAAACACCTTCTAGACTTTTTCCTTTCCCTCGATGACCCAGGTGGCCTGGTCTTCCGAATAGCAACTTCCCTCCCCATCCTCCCATTGCGTCTGACCCTCGCAGTTGCTCACCTATGTTCTCTTCAGTTTGGCTGCTCTCCCCAGTCTCCGTTGGAGGCTGGGCTGTTGCCTTGGCAGCAGCATCCTCTGCAGCAGGGGTGGTGGCACCAGCAGCAGTGACAGCAGCAGGCACATCGGCTTGTTTAGGCTCCTCCTTGGCTGGGGCATCTTCGGCCTTGGAGGACGGCGAGTTATCAGTGGAAGCTTTAGTGGCACTTTCTGTCTCAGCTGAGCCGGCCTTCTCCTCTGAGGATGCAGGAGCCTGGGGGGCTGCCTGCTCTGTGGCAGCATCACCCTCCCCCTTCTTCTCCTTGGAAGGAGTTTCTCCTGCTTTGCCGGGCTCATCAGGCTTGGAGCCTGTGGCTGGGGCTGCTTCGGTAGTAGTGGTGCCTTCTCCCTTCTTCTCCACCCCATCGGCAACAGGGGCTTCATCCTTCTTATTAGCTTCAGCCTCAGCAGCTTGGACATCATCCTTCTTCTCTCCTTTGAGCTTTTTCCTTGTTATGTGTCCACGGAAGCTAGCCTGAATTTTGGTTGCGGCCTTATGAGCTTTATCTTCTGGTTTGATACCATCTTGTTCAATCTTTTGGTCCTCATCATTTTTTTCAACCTTTGTAGACAAAAGAAGGGAAAAAAAGGAGAGGGCTTCAGTGACATTCTTCTCCTTTAAATCTCAGCATTCAGCAAATATTTATTAAGTGATTTATTTTGTGTCAGGCACTGTTTTTGGAGTTAAGAATTCAACAGTACCCTGGAAGTTCAAATCAACCCTCATCTTTCTCCCACAGTATTGTATGGGAAAAGTAATGTCCTTTGGACCTTCCAGAATCACTGGCTTTTTTTTTTTTTTTGAGATAGAGTCTCAATCTGTCACCCAGGCTGGAGTACAATGGCGTGATCTCGGCTCATGGCAACCTCCACCTCCCAGGTTCAAGCAATTCTCCTGCCTCAACCTCCCAAATAGCTGGGATTACAGGCATGTGCCACTACACTCGACTAAGTTTTGTATTTTGTAGAGACAGGGTTTCATGTTGGTCAGGCTGGTCTCAAACTCCTGACCTCAAGTGATCCGCCCATCTCTGCCTCCCAAAATGCTGGAATTACAGGCGTGAGCCACCGCACCCGGCCACTGGCATTATTTTCTACGTATTTTCTTTCCTCAGCTCAATGTCGCTCCATGTCAAACTTAAACCAGCCTTTTTTTTTTTTTAGATGTGCTTTGACAACTCAAATCACATTTACGAGCTGGGTGCAGTGGTTCACACTTGTAATTCAGGCACCTTGAGAAGTGAAGGCAGAAGGCACTTGAGCATAGGAGTTCGAGACCATCCCTGGCAACATAGACCCCATCTCTACAGAAAATTTTAAAATTAGATGGGTGTGGTGGCATGCACCAGTGGTCCTGGCTACTCAGGAGGCTGAGGTAGGAGGCTCACTTGAGCCTGGGAGGTCAAGGCTGCAGTGAGCTGTTGTTGTGTCACTGCACTTCAGCCTTGGTAACAGAGTGAGACCCTGTCTCAAAAAAGCAAACAAACCAGAAACAAAAACAAAAAACAAATCACATTCACCCCAGGTTTTTATCAAAGAGCTCTGAAAGATAGAGGGTTTTCAGGGTTTTTGAGAAGGACTTTGTATAAAACTTAATGGTTTAAAAAAATATTTTGCAAAAGTCTACTTTCCCCAAAGTTTTAAGCCTGATAAGGAAATTAATAAATTCAAGACAAAGAGTATAGTAAAAGTTAAAACCATAAATCCCATCAGGATTTTATGCTAAATGTAAATGAGTTCCAGGTATTTAAGGGATTTGTTCAGAATGTGACAACTCACAATGCTGGTCACAAAATAATGTCTAACTTTCTCTTGCGTGTGGTCTAACATTAGTAATAAACATACCAAATCTTCAAAATCTGAATTAAAAAAGACCATTATTCCTGAATTTTAAAAAATGATGGGAAACACTGTTTCTCCTTTTGAAAAAGCAACATATATACAATTCTTTATTCCCAAAGCAATTGGGAACCTAAAATGTGTTCATATTATCATCAATAGAGCCATCTTAGTACTAAAGACAAGAGACTAGCATATAGAATTTTAACTTCTGATGGCAACATTTGTAGCCTAATATATGCTGCAAATGACTATTTTCCACATGAAAATTAAATCAGAGGATAGGAACAGCAGGTATGGTCATAGAAAGAATTGCGTAGGCAAGTACACAAAATTTTATCCAGTTCCATTGTTCACCATGGTGCCCCAACATGGCTACTGATAGTCTCCATTCTTAGATTTCTTTAACTTTTGAGTACTGAACTTTTGTTCACTTTTGTGAACACTGTTCTAGCAGAAATAACAGCAAAGAACAAGACAGCAACTTTCCCTCAAAAGACCACTAATAAAAGGGAGTTTATCATGTAACATGTTCGGCGCCTGTTCTCAATCTTGGATTGGCCTTGACCTTTGCTCCAGTTTAGGAGGTAGGCTAATATAGAACAACTCAGGAGAAGTTTTCCACCAGTAAAACCAGCTCTGCCCCAGTGACCCAGCTCCTGCTAATCATGATGTGGGACTGTTAGACATTCTTTGGACAAGAGTACAGACCTGTTGCTGCATAGGACCATCAACATACCAGTGGATGCACAAAAGTATTTTTGAAAATGAGCTACATGTAGGAGTAAAAGCAGGTTTGATAATTTTCTCAGTCAAATTCAAGTCAACTTTTCCTTTTTCCTTAGTTAACCATGCATGTATACACACAAAGATTAAAGGAGTAAATGAAAAGCACTTTGGAGAGGCCCGTCCTTCTCCCTCTTCCACTGCTCAGTTCTCTGATGTACTATCACCTTCTCGCTACCCTGCTGCTCTTGATGACTCCTACTGGGATGAGCACAGCCCAATCTGAGACACGAGAGCAGCTGTCCCTGCCAGGAGCTCTCTGCTCAGAGATGGAAGCATAACCCTGTAAAATTAACAGTTGTGAATGGAGCATGGAGCCAAGATGTTGATAATTTATTTTACTCTATATTGAGTTTTCTGAATGAAGCACCATCTTATATGTTAGGACACCTGCACTTGGGCATTGATGCCAACTGGTTCTTTAATACAAATACTGCTCTTTGTGAAAGTAGACAAGTCAATTGTTTCAGGAGCAGGTGTCCACAAAAGACTCTCTAGTGACTCAAGAAAGCTAAAATTTTAGAGCTCTGTCTTTTCTTTTGAACATAAGGCATAGGGGGATGAAACATTTGAAAAGCTGGAAATCACAAAGAGAAGGAAGCTGAGAGTCTACATGATATAAAGAAGGAAACTACACGGATAAAGAAAGGCTCTCAATTTTCTCTCCCCCCTCTTTCTCTTTCTCTCTCTCTCTCTCAATTTCTTAAAGCATCTGCAACTTTGATTTTCTAAAAAATCAGAATTTAAGCTTCTGAACACAGCATCTATGTTAGAATGACTTTTTAGAAAGGCTAAGACTAGACCAGGGTGCCAAGATTGTGAGACAAACCTCACCTAAACAACCCAGAAGTATAAGAAATTCAAGGGAAGCAGGAGTGAGCAGAAAGGGGGAGAACCATGAAAAACAAGAGTTAGGAGAGAGAGGTGAAGACAGTCTTATAAGAGCCAGGTACTCAAATAAGTGACTATACCCAAAAAGATGCTCAAGGTACTCCACAGGCATGTAGCTCATCCTGGAGAAACTGCTGGACTTCATCATTAGAGATTTAGGAAAACTAAATTTTAGAGATTAGTTGGGAAAAAAAAATAATAGAAGTTTTTCCAGGGGAAGGGAAGGGAAGGGAACGGGGGAGGAAGAAAGGGATGTGGGGAGCAGATGAAGAAATGAAAGAGGAGAGGGGAGGAAAAGGAAGGAAAGAAACCAGGCTAAGAAGAGGTCAGACTTCAGTGATTGAACAGAGACATCCATAAATAAAAATATTTTCAGTTAAAACTGGGTTCAAAGCTAGACACCACTGGATTTTGTTTGTGTGTTTTTCTTTTGTATTTCTAATGATTCTATTAATATTCCTTAAACTACAGGTTATTTCCTGGTAAAATGCTTTTCACAGTACAGTATAAAGGTAAGTGGACTGGGAGTGTATTTTGTTGTGTATTTTGTTAAGACAAGGAGAAAAAGAACATTTCCCAAAACTGCCTATGTGGAGTAGCCCCAGGTTCTGAGAACACTTTGACCCTTTCCCCACTAGAAATAGAAGAGCTTACTTAAGATGAAGGACATTCAAGCCCAGAGAAACCAGAGACTACTCAGCACATTCAGCACAATACTTTCACTTTCCAAAAGGGACAGCCCTGGCCCTGAAAAGTTAAGTGACTTGCCTAAATTCAAAGGGCGAGTGAGGGAGGCAGCGGCCCAGCTTGTATTTGACCTCAAATCTTCTCCCCTCCCACCTACCTCCAAGTCCAATTTTATTGCATGGCTGGAATAGCTTGGACTTACTTGTAGTAGATAATCCATAAGGCTTCACGTCAGCGTTCTCGTTCATTTATTCATTTAAAAATACCCAGAGCCTATGTTAAGCACTATACAAATGCCACTGAACAGAAGGATACTGTGTCTACCCACATAGAATTCTTTTGAAAATACACTTAAACCACATCATAGTACTTTAACAATCAATAACTTCCCAGGAATTTGTAGTAGACACCTGATCTTACACTCCTCTTTTCAAGTAAGGACAACACTCTAAAACTGTGAGTTAAGATGAAATGTCCAGAAAAGGAATCCTGGTATCTAATGGTTAAAAAGTCAGCTCATAAATGTCACTAAAGATAGATTTATTTTTTAAACTAAGTCTTGCCACAAATAAGCTTTGTAATGAACTCTAATGTTTCTGAGGGAATTTCAAAGTTATTTCATTTTTACATAGAATTGTTGATATCTGCGAATTAAGTAAAGAGGACATTCCAGTGCAGTACGTTATAGGTAGGAAGGGTGTCATTACAAGTTACCGTAAGTTTTTCAGGAATCTTTATTGCTATGGCTTAATATTTTTTACTGATTGATTTGTTTGAGAGCTCTGCAATTTATGAAGTCTTAAAGGAAACCAAGGGGTAGGACATCCCTACTTTTTAAACAAACATTAAAATCTCAGATGAATATTGGTTGGAAAAAATGAAGAGTACCATTACACTAACTTGTTGACACTAATGAAACTTCTAAATCCATTAGATGAATGAACAATGATTTTAATTGATATTTAAGAATTACAGATAAGAAAGCCAGAAATAAGAAGTAATTACTTAAATATCCAACATTGTTGCTCTGGTCTTCTTTTCCTTTGGGGAAAGGAGGAATGGATAACTTAAGATTTATTCTAAAATGTCCAATGTTTGCATTCAATATGTTACAAAAGAGCTCTAGGCAAAAATCCATGAATGGCTAACTTTCAGAACTAAAAATAACATCATCCATTCATCTGGGATACCTCAATGCATTTCACTTTTCCCAGTTATCATAGGAATGCCTCAACCTTCCAAGCAAATTAAAACTTGGCCCTGTATCTACTTCTGCTAGCTATAAATAGTACTATTATAATACTTAAGTTTTTAAAAAACAGTATTGAATTTTAAATGCATTACAAATCATTGACGTACACACATTCTTCTTTCTGAGAACATCTTTAGTAAACCAAAATATAGTCCATTTGATCAAGCAAAGTTATTTTTGAGAAGAAACTTGAAAGGCCAGAGATATCCTAAGCAATGTTTTTTAAACATGTTGTAGTTTTCAGAATCTTGCACAGCCGGTAAAGGAACCAGAATAAAGTGTTGATAAATATAAATGAAATCTAGGAAGTACCTACTTATGGCTCACTTTATTTTTTATTAATAATTTATTGAGGTGAAATTCACATAACAAAATTTCAATCTGTTTTTAAGCATCATTGATATCATGGCAATTTTTAGGGAAAATGTGCAAGTATTAAAGTAGTTCACAGTGAAGCTTCTGTACTTTCTTTAAACCTAGACAAAAATAAAAAATACAGTAAAATACCCCTTAGGGAGGAGAGAGAGGACAGTGGGCCAGCCTCTTCCAGTTCTATAGATAGAATGTCACTGCTGGTTTCGGTGCAGGTGTAAGGAAGAAAGTATCCTTTAAAAAGATGAATAAGCACAGCGGGCATACACCAGATTCCCCAACATGCAGTCTGGTTTGAAGACCTAACTAAGGGTATGAGGGGAATGGGAAGCAAAGTGCACAGAGCAGCAATGAAACTATATAAGAAAACAAAATATCTCATATTGGAAACTGCAGTAGTAATGTTAACTTTTCAGATAAGAGCTGGTGATCAAAAGATGGGTCTTCAGTCCACTTTAATTTATTATTTATTCAACATATACAGCCCACCTGCTTCCAAAATAATATGAGGTGGTATCTTCAACATAGTATAAAGCATTATCAGAGTAGAACTCAGTTTCCAGTCTGAAAAGTTATGTTTTATTTTATTTTGTATATCTATAACCCTATTATGTCCCACAAAGACATAGAAGAGGCAAATAACATATTGCAATTGATGCCTTCAAACAGAAAAGAAGTCAGCCTTTGAGAAGTACCTTGTCTATTTTACTTACAGCTGAATGCCCAGTTTCTAGAATGGTGCCTGGCACAAAGTAGATGCTCAATTAATATTTGTTGGATGACTCCAAAATCTGAGCATCTCTATTAGTGCTATTTCAGAAAGATGATGACAGGTGAAGAAATCTGGATTCGATTTTGTCAATTTTTGTAAAAATCCTTCACTTCTCAGTGGTGGAATTTAAGAGCATCTAACTACAACAGGTATTTGATTCCCCAATTATAGAAATTAGTAAGCAGAGGTTTAACAAGGAGAGAAATAGCAAAGCTGTAGAAACGCCATTGATCATAATAATAAACAAGCACTTGAAAATAATAATACATCTAAGATAAAGACAACTGATTTATATTTATCTATTGACTTGTTAGAGTCATATCAATAAAATTATTTTTCGTATGTGTGTGTGTGTGTGTGTGTGTGTGTACTTTTTCTTTCTTTTTTTTTTTTTTTTTAGACAGGGTCACTCTCTGTCACCCAGGCTGGAGTGCAGTGGCAGTATCTGAGTATCTGAGATGACTGCTGCAGCCTCGACCTCCCAAGCTCAAGCAACCCTTCCACTCCAGTCTCTCAAATAGCTGGGGCTACAGGTATGTGCCACCATGCCCAGCTAATTTTTGTGTTTTTTGTAGAGATGGACAACATTTCGCCATGTTGCCCAGGCTGGTCTCAAACTCCTGGACTCAAGCCATCTTCCTGCCTCGGCCTCCCAAAGTGCTGGGGTTACGGTGTGAGCATATAAGCTCCCCGCTTATATGCGTTTTCACTAGCAAAACTGGTGAAAATGGCCAGGTGCTGTGGCTCATGCCTGTAATCTCAGCACTTTGTGAGGCTGAGGTGGGCAGATCACCTGAGGTCAGGAGTTTGAGACCAGCCTGACCAACATAGAGAAACTCTGTCTCTACTAAAAACACAAAATTAGCCAGGTGTGGTGGCACATGCCTGTAATCCCAGCTACTTGGGAGGCTGAGGCAGGAGAATTGCTTGAACCCAGCAGGCGGAGGTTGCGATGAGCTGAGATCACACCATTGCACTCCAGCCTGGGCAACAAGAGTGAAACTCCATCTCAAATAAATAAATAAAAGTGGTGAAAATATTCATGGGAGATTGCTGAAGAATCTCTGCTCCCCACTATTTATATTTAATCTGTATATTGCTCTCCAAGTCTTAAGGGGAGTAGGCTGGGAATAACTAGTCCCTTAGTTATTCAAGGAAGGAATTCTACTTCCCTAAACTGGGGTTGGAAGAGCCCAGTGTTGCAACGAGGCACATTAATCATACTGGTCATGTACCAAGGCACAAGCCAGACAGAATCACTTGACTAAACTCCTCTAGAACTTTTGGGTATAGCAGACATAGGTATAAGTTACCTAACTGAATCAAGGGTCAAAATCACTGAGACTCAGGAAAATACCTATGGGAAGTCAGCCCTGGGAGGAAGCCTCTCTACTCTTGAGCAATGGGAGCAAACCCTCTGATGGACACTGCCCATTACAGAAGCACATGTTGATTCCCTCAAGAAATGACATGCTCAAAGGACAGAAGGGCTGGCAAAGTGAGGGGGATGCTAGACTCTGCTCTCAGAGAGGTTGCTATGCCTTTAGCAGCCACTGTGAGCTAGGAACAAAAGGGTGGAACTCCCCACCACTCAGCTAAAAAGGCTATCACAGACCAGTCCATGAGAGGGACTGTGAGGCTTCTTCTGCTAGCAACTGAAGACAGAAGAAGAGGTGCAGGAAGCCAATGCATCAAGAAAAAGACAGAAAAGCAGTCTACCAGCAGACAAACCCCTGTACTACCACCAGCGGCAAATCTTTCCCAGTTGAGAGGCCCCAAGAGCAAAGCACGTGCCAAGCTCCTGAAGATGGTCAGAGCTCACCAGCAGCAAGAGAGCCCCAGAGCCCAGGGAACTTAGCATAAAACAATCTTCCTTCCAGGTAAGACACTGCGAAGTGTCTTTTGTTGGATACTCAAAAATGTGAGATGAAATAAGATAAGTATTTACTTAAATTACTACAGTCTTCCTGCTATAACAAATAATGATTGTTCATCTATTTTTTCTTAATTAAACCCCCTTCATAAGTTACAGTCTGAGTCAGTAGGTACTTGAGACATTTTGTTCAATGAATAAATGAGTCAGAGACTTTTCTCACCCACTCTACCACACACCATTGTTTAAATGTTGTCACTCTTGGTCCACTTCTCTGTCTTTCCCCTCTTAGTTCTTATGATCATCTGCTATATGTTTTTATTTTATTACTAACTGAATCTTCGCTTGAGCTATAAACAATCTGAGAGCAGAACTTTATCTGTTTTTTTACAATCTTCTAAGCTTCAGTGGCTAAAATAGTGCTGGCACATAGTTGATACTAAAAAAAAATGTTATTTTTAGTTGTTGCATGACCACATGCCACACTGTGTTGGTGCTCAGAGTGTGTAAACTCTCTGTGTGTGAACACTCAGCTCGCTGGCTGGGTGTTCTCGCTCCAGGTCACTAATGCTGAAGCCTTCATCACACCACTCTCCAGCAGTCATTTTCCTCTCTCTTCTTACATTTATAAGTGCACAGTATATATATTTAGTATTTCAATTCAATCCTCATCATGATCATGTGAGGAACACATCACTGTGCCTGTTTTATAATCAACACAGATGAGGAACCAGGAAGGAGCCCAATGTTATCCAGCTTCTGAATGACAAAGCCCATGCTTAGTCCTCCTCCTATAAAAGTCAATATTCCCTGGTGCTTAAGAGCATGGGCTGTGGAGTTAGACGTGTAAGTTTGAATTCCAGTTCTGCCAGTTACTTGGTAGATCCTGACCTTGAGCAAGTCAGCTTTAGGTTCCTCATCTGCAGGATGGGGGAATAATAAAACTATCCCATTGGACTGATATGAGAATCAAATGAGTTAATGTACATAAAGCACCCAGCACAGTCCCTGACACTTTGTACATAATCAGAAAGGGGTGGCTGCTACCATTATTCTCATCATAATTATTGCCATCACTATTATTCTCTCAGAGTAATTTCTACAGCATCATGACATTAAGTTAAGGCATGTTGATGAGATAAATACCAGAGGAGATTTGGTCAGGGGACTGTATTCATCCTCGTGATTGTAGGTATCATCACTCAGAGAGTGGAAAAGCTATTTCTTAACTCGACAGTACTACTGAGCTATCTATTCTCAAAGAGATAAGCAGAAAACCATGTAAAATGTGCCACAGTACTCAACTCTGTTCTTTCTTATCTTGGGAAGGGGGAAGATCTGTTTACATTGTCAAAGTTAAATCACAGTCCCACTCTACTATCACCTGACACACACCAACTGATTCTTTCTCAGTCTTCTCTAACTTACCCATCCCCCAAAACTTCACCTAGTGTAGGAGCTTAGTGAGATAGAAATTCACTGAAACTAGAAATCTAGTCATCCCCAAAATATGTGACCTTCACCTGACATCCCCCAACCACACACACACACATACACACACACACACAAATTCATTTAGCCACTATTTCATATACAGTATCTATCCCATTGATCCAACTATATCCCTCACACGTCTAGTAAAACAATTGCCTCTGCAGGTTCTGAGAGCTACTCTATGTGCTTGTGTGTGGTAATACTCAAGCCTGATAAAAGTTATAAATGAAGCTGCCAGACATTTGTAGGGGACTAGCTTAGGAGCATCTGGTACTGAAGATCATTATAATTTGAAATTGCCAAGCCAAGTATATCCAATGCACCCCCATTGGATAGTTAGTAAAGCCCGAATATTATATACCTCATATCTAGTAAGGATACACAACACGTGTCAGAATGCATGCTAAAAGTCTAGTTGGTGGGAGAAGGAATTTAAGACCCCATTTGCCAAAGGCTGTGGTGGGGGGGAAATGACAGTGGTTTAAATTTATGCATTATAGGTTATGAAGTACTTTCAACTTAAAACGGTTCCTCTGAGAATTATAATGAAGAAGGCTAAGCAAGTGGGCCACCCCCTTTAAAAAAATAAGGAAACACAGATTGTGGAAAGCCTCACAATTAGTAGAATGGGTCTTAAACTTAGCCCTCCAACCTCTTATATTTTAAGGAAACTAATGGAAAATTCAATCTAAGAATTCAACACTGAACACTTGAAAAGTATGATTGAATAAGTAGCAATCCTAATATCAGCTCTAGGACTACTTGAAGTAGTTTTAACGAGCAAAATTGGTCTATATTTCAGATATTCTGAAGGGGGTGGCTCCAGGATCTCTGTCTAGGAGGCATTAGGGGAAAGAACACGTTTGCAAGGGAGAGCTGAGTGATTTTTCTTAAAACTGCACTTGTATAGCAAGCATACTGCTTTTTGAAGTATACCTATTTATTTGAGGGGGGCCCACAGGATGATTTTGCAAGGACAGTGTTATCTATCAGCAGTAATTTGTACACACCTTAACATTCTATATTAATCACCAGGTGAGTGATTATCCTTATAGAACAGTATTTGAGAAATTTAAAAAAAAAAAAGAGCAAGTACATTTCTCCCTGATTCTAGAAGGTATGTTGTTGTATTCTTCCACATGTAGAAAAAAATAATTGAATGCCTTTTTTCAGGACTGAGGTGGAAGCGGATTGCATCAGGTACAAGGCATGTGGTTTGAACATGCATAGACTTCTATTTTAATTAATTAGATTTCTGTCCCCAAGCTGCTGGACAGTTTAAGGAAAAATATGCAGGACTCAGAAACATCTTTAACTGTTAATTTTGGATCTAAGTTTGTTCTTGTTGCTCATGCTGCTATTGTCCTTGCTCTTATTTTCTTGACACCCTCTTCATTTTTGGCACTGGATTCTCTCTCGATGATCAGTCATTGACACTCATTGATTACTTGTTACCTGGCATGGTTTTGGGGTCAAAAGATCTGAGTTTGAATCCTGGCTCATTCACTGCTTAAATGTATGACCTGGTATAAATTACTTAATTTCTCTAAATTTCAGTTTTCTCATCCCCCATATTAGAATCCTAGTACCTATTGTGCAGAATTTTTTTTGAGGATGAAAGAAAATAGTATTTGTAAAATGCCTGGAAGAAGACAATACAAATGAAGTAAAAATTGCTACTTTCTGGAGACTGGGGAGTGAGTGAATTATATGGTAAATATTTTATAGTTTTCTTTTATAGCTCCATAGAGGGATGTTTCAGGGATATGCACACTTTAAAAAATAATAAATGCCTCCCACTAACACTTATAAAAAAACGACCTTTAAAAGTAATGACATAAAATATCCTCATACGCTTGGAGAACGTAATAATAACAAATTTTAAAACTATACGTCAAGCACTCTTCTAAGCACTTTTATATGATATATACACACCCCTAAACATATTTATTATATATAGTTTGTATATTAACTAATTCAATTCTAAGAACAAAACTATGCAATGGGTACTATTATCTTACAGAAGAAAAGACTAAGTAGAAGGACATTAGTTAAGTAATTAAGTAATTTGCTCAAAGTCATACAGCTAGTAAGTGGCAGAGTCAGGGTTTGAACCTAAAATACTTGTATAGGTTACATGTGAGGTAAAATTACCCTTGAAATCCAGAAAGTCAAGAAGCCAAGTGAATAAGGACTAGGTCGATCTGCTCTCTGAAGGTTTTTCCTCAAGCCTCCCAGGCAAGGTAAAAAGTGGAGTGCAGGGTGGCATAATTCAGAGCAGGACTTTGTCATCGCCAGTGTCTGCCAATGCTGGCCTAGTTCACTGTCTAAAAGACTAGGCTGCAGAGCTGTCAGTCCAATTTTATCTTCCTGTTTTGAGATCTCTTTACAATAGAAAAGTAGAAATAAATTTTTTAAGCAAGAGCTGAGGTGTTATGACCTCGTCACCCAGGTGATGCTGTGACTCATTTTCCTTGTGAAGATTTTGACAGGGAAAATTCACACTTGAGATGTTGAAAACAACCCAGAGACCAGCTTCCCTTTTAATTCTGAAAGCAAGAGAGAAAAATATCAGACAGCAGGGAAAGCAATACTGGGAGAAGAGGGAGGGAGAGGGCATCAGGTCAGGAACTACGGCTATTTAATAAATGAGAAAAGCAAATGAATGGACTAGAGTCAGCCTTATGCATTCTTATCAGAAGGAAGGGATTGAGCAGGTGGTAAAGAGAAGGTTCTGCGATTTATTCCTGAGTGTGAGGATTTAAATTCAGCCTGAGTTCCTAAATTAAACATTGCTTTTTACTTGAACCAACTATTCCTGTTCCTTTTTTTTTCACAATTGTAGTGAGGTATATAAGGAAATCCATCTAGAACTGTTTCATGCATGCCGTACAAATTGCTCTGAATCGAATGATACTCAAAAAGTATCATATTATTTATGCAGCATAGGTTGTGGAGAAAATGTATATGTTTGATGACTATGTAGTTCATGGTACAAAGCACCAGCACACCTCCCACTTTGTGGTTCTGCAGGGAGAAACACCGAACCCTTTGGAGCCATCAAAGAAAGAAAATTCCCTTTTATTTAGTTTGGAAACCAGGCAAGCAAATTTTACAACTCTTGAATTAATTCCTATGAACCCGCATTCAGGGATTAATAATAATCTAATCTTTGAATGAAAGAATTTGACTAAATTGGGTAAAAATAGGGAGATATTGTCTAATTCTGCAGTCTTGAGATCTATGAAAATAACTTTCTACTTGACATATACGCCACTATGAGACGTGCCACAGCCCTCTCATAAGTGACATCACATGGCCCAAAAGGATGTACAGAGCACCAAATTAGCGAAACTCCAACAATAGGGAGCTTTACAGATGTGTTGCTGCATGCAAAGTCCTGGAGACTCTCCTGAGTTCAAGAGGTGATGTCACCACTCTTACCAGGATTCTGATTTACTTATCAGAAACCAAGGATTCCCCATATTACGGTATCAGCTCTGAATTATACCCAAGACTAGGAATAAATGATTCCCAGAAAAATCCAGTAGCCAACTCTCCCTGTGGTTTGCAATTTGACAGTTACTAGGTAGAAAATTCCCGAATTTCTCCCCAAGCCAAATTTGCAATTCAAAGTCATATCAAAACTCAGTAAGCTGAACAAACCAAAGTTACCTGATACCTCTGCAGCCTCTGGTAAATGAGTATGCATCTGTGTGACTATGCCATGATATGGAAGATATGGAAGCACCCAAGAAACATACAACAGAAGGTTTAAAGCACTGCAGAGAATCAAGGCAATAACAGAGGTAGCTGGTGGCGATAGTGCAGTGGGTATGCAGGGAGGACCTAGACGAAGATTCTTTTACCAAATGTCAGAAATTCTACCTAGAAATATTACTCTCATATTTTAAGGTTTAAAACTGACAATAAAAGCTAACACTATAACATTCAATCTAAGAAGCTCTCTTCCTTAGTCTGTCTTCCACTCTGTGCAACATATTTTATCAGAGTAAGCTAAAATAGAATTGTAGTTTCACTACAATATGCCCTTTCCCTTCCCCCAAACCCCCACCAAAAACAAACTTTAGACATTCCCATTGCTTATCAAGCTAAGAAAATACGAATTGCTTTGGCATTTGAGAAATTCATGAAATGGTCCCTATCTTCCCACTTCTCTTGTGAGCACGCCCTGTGGTTTGCAATTTGACAGCTCCCAGGTAAAAAAAAAAAAAAAAAAAAAAGCCCTAGTTTCTCCCCAAGCCAAACTTGCAATTCAAAGTCATATCGCCGGGCGCGGTGGCTCACGCCTGTAATCTCAGCACTTTGGGAGGCTGAGGTGGGTGGATCACGAGGTCAGGAGATCGAGACCATCCTGGCTAACAGGGTGAAACCCCATCTCTACTAAAAATACAAAAAATTAGCCGGGCTTGGTGGCGTGTACCTGTAGTCCCAGCTAGTCGGGAGGCTGAGACAGGAGAATGGCATGAACCCAGGAGGCAGAGCTTGCAGTGAACAGAGATCGCGCCACTGCACTCCAGCCTGGGTGACAGAGCAAGATTCCTCTCAAAAAAAACAAAAACAAACAAACAAAAACAAAGTCATATCAAAGCCCAGTGGGCTTGACAAACCGAAGCCAAGTCAAACCACCCTTTGGGTGACACTGAAGTTTGCCTGCCTTAGAAGAACCTCTGCCCAGTTATATCTTAGCGGCTTGCTCAACTCAGATGCTGCACAAAGGCACTTAGAGCTAAATCTAGGCGTCACATGCAGAAGTGCAGGATAGAAGAGAGTGGTGAAAAAAAGCACAAAAATCTTGCTGGGTTCCAGTGGAAGGGCCGGACCAGTGAGCTAGCAGCATGCCAGCTGCACTCCCAGCTGCAAGGGAGTGCAATGAGCTGCAGCTGGGAGGACACTTGTGGAAGGAAAAAGAGTTTTTTTTTTAACAATCTGAGTTGAGTAAATTGCTTATGTGTGAAAGAAACGTTTTGTGGAACCAAGTTAAATGGTGCTAAGTCACTAGACAAAGGATCACACCCTCCAGCTCAAGATACCTGTCTCTAGGGACTATTTCTAACAATCTCAGATCTGGATGAAGACAAGGCAGTGAAAGGTATCCAGATCAGCTAAGGGAGCACAGTGACCTGGCAACAGAAACAAAAAGGGCTTCTTAAATCCCCAGGGCTGTTCCCTCAGCAAGAAGGAAAGGCAAGGAGGAAAGATGCTGTCTACAGCCTAGCCGTTGCACATGTGGACCAGCAACATCTGCACCACTAAGGGCAGTTTGGGCTGACAATGCAGACTGTCGCCTCGCCCAGGCCCACTGAACCAATATCTCCATTTTAACAAATCTTTTGCACATTCAATGATGAAATATACTGGCCCACAACACTCAGACTAAACACACCCATTCTAAGAAATCTACAGTTCTTTTTGAATATCTCTTTAAATGAAAAGTTTCAGACAGTTTCAGAGGTGCCTCTATTATTAAATTCAGAGAAATAATTAGCAGCAAGAAATAATTAGCAGCAAGGAGGCCAAGCCTGACATAGCCCAACCTGACTCCAACTTTATGAAAGTCTCTTCACTTCTCTGGACCTGTTTCTTTGTCTGTACATTAAGGGAGTTGACTAGGAGATTTAAGGCAAACATTCAAAGTGTTAAGTTTGAATTGTGTGCAAATGTATATATGTTCTGTTTCCCTATTTCTCTAGAAAAGAAACATCTAAGAAGTTATCTGTGATCTTATTCTAGTATCTGGAATGGACAGTGTCTCCCCCACACTGTGGCCTGTTTTGTCACCTACCTTCTAAAATTTTACACATATATGTGAAATTACAGTTCCCTATTTCCCTAGAAAAGAAACATCCCTATTTCTCTAGAAAAGAATCATCTAAGAAGTTATCTGTGATCTTATTCTAGTATCTGGAATGGACAGTGCCTCCCCCACACTGTGGCCTGTATTGTCACTTACCTTCTAAAATTTTACATATATATTTGAAATTACATATATATAAGTAATCATAAGTATATAATTACTGGAAATTTTGGAATGTGTATACAACATGAGGATCTCCAAACTGAGAGAGCACCAAACTTCTCCGCTGGCCAGCCTCCCATGTGGCAAGACCCTTGACTCTGCACAGTTGAGGATGACTTGACCTGCATGCTTCTATGAACTGTTAAATAAACCACCTCAACAGGAAAGCAGACACCATCCTTTAGGCATCTAATTCCTACCCTCTCAGAATGCAGTAACAAACCCTTCATGATTCAGCAAAAAGCTAAACATTCCCCCAAAGCCTCTGCGATGAAAAAGTGAAAGATTCTAAAGAAATGCCTTCCTTCACAAGTTTTAAAGCCAAGTTTTTAGCAGTGTTGAAAATCTGAATAGAACTCACTGTCCTAGTTGCGGGGGAGGGGGCTGCTAAAAATAAATAAATAAGATGCGAATCACTGTTATCCTCTACCACAGTTGGCTTCAACCTATTTAAAAAGAAAAAGAGGTCAGAAAACAGAGAGGGAAGGTTCTAACCCTCATGAGCTTCCTACACTCATCACTGGCAGATGCAGTATTGTCTCTCTACAGCTCGTCTACCCTCGTTGGTCTCTTCAGTCATCAGCTTTTAGGGATGGAGACCCATTCTGACCCTAAGAAGCTTGCTGCCTGACACCTTGCCCCTCTTCCCTTTTCTCTCTCTCTAATATTTTATTTTAATTTTGGCTCCCCTTTCATGTGGACCTGAAGCCACTTACAGCCTGTGACAAAGCCCATCACATCGTAGTGTTCAGTGTTCATTCACATTATTGAATGAATGAACAAATGCATGCTGGTGCCATGTGTTTCCAAGCGAAGAGGAAATCTCACACCAAGTCTAAATTTGGCCACGTCTACAATCATCTCACTTCTTTCCACCTGCTTCATTTACCTTCCCCCACCCCGAAAAAGAAACTTGTGTGCAATTGTCTATAGAACCTGCATTTCATAGTGAGCAATGGAAAGCTCAAATGAAAAAGCCTAGAAAACTTTTTAAAAATAGTAATAATCATGAAGGGCCATTGTTTTCCAAATGGAGTCTCTGACCTTGACTCCTTAGCTGTTTTTTTCTTTCCTGTGCTGTCTTCTAAAGACAGAGCATTGCTGTTTAGTTTCCAAAGGTCCGCTTTTGCTGACAAAGAAACCTTCCTGCCGGCCGCTCTTCCACTCCCCTGGCCCTGTTAGAGAAAGAGGCGCAAACAGCCCGAGGAATGCTAAAGTGCTTTTTGCCGCCTCCAAGCAAGGAAAAACTGGGCGGGACGAGAAGGTTACTCCCAATTGACCCAGCTTTCTCTCCTCTTCCCCACCCGCTGCTTAACCTTGGCTGACCCAGGGCTGCTCAGTCCCCGGAAGCAGGCTGCGGTTGCTGCTGCGGGTGGGAGCTGAAGGCGAGCGGGCCAAGAAGGGCGAAAGAGAGAGCCCGGCGCCTCGCCCCTGGGTGCCTTCCTCCCGCGGAGAGACCTGGGGCCCTGGGCTGACGCTTTTGTTCTCCAAGCCCCTGAAAGAAGCAATTATCTCCCAAACAAGAGATTGTGGAGATTTGTTAAAATGAAAGCGAACTCCCGGGTGTTCGGGGAGCAAGAGGCCTCCCCGGAGGTCTGCGGAGTTGGAGGAGGGGCCCCGCGGACCGCGAGCGCCGTGTCGCTGCCTCTGGGGGGTTCTCCGGGCAACAGGCGGAGGCCGCGCCACGCCCTGCGGTCCCCAGGGTCTCAGCGGCCGAGGCCACGCCCGCAGCACGGCCGCGAGCCCGCGCGGTGGGGGCGCAGAGAGCTGGTGACTGACGGCAGCCGGGGGGAAACAAAGAGATGAGATCACACTGCAGAGCCGCCGAGGGAACGCCTAAAGAAGGCAGAAAATGAGACGCGAAGAGGGCCTCATGGAGTCAGAACGCAGAAGGTGGGGTAGGAAGGCCAAGGCAGAGAAACGAAGCCCTGACTTAGAGAAGGGAAACCAGGCAGTTTGTAAGCCCAAGAGTAAGAAGCATAGTGGGGAGAAGGAAGACAAGAACCAGCCCTACTTAGGAAAAAAAACAAAAAGTTTGCTTCAACCCTCTCCTCTGCTGCCCTTCACGTTGTTCTCTAAACTCCCATGATTTGTGTCGGTTCTTTACATCGTATTTTGTTTTGTTTGAGTCTGGGGTCTAAGGATGGGCTTCAGAGTATCCCTGAAGTAGTGCAGTATATTTGGTTTATATGATTATTTCAGTGTTGAATGTTCATAGCTTTTTTATGTGTCGAAGGTATGTAATACCCCAAAGAAGGTTTTGTGGAAAAGAAAAAACAAATGGAAAACACCTAACATGGAAATGTTACCAGGGATGAGGAATTTAGTAATACCTTGTCTCTTTGGTTAATCAGATTAATACCAGTCATCTAATCAAAATAAACATTTTTGGCTGGGTACGGTGGCTCACGTCTGTAATCCCAGAACTTTGGGAGGCGGAGGTGGGGAGGACTGCTTGAGCTCAGGAGTTCGAGACTAGCCTGGACAACATAAGGCAATTGTGTCTACAAAATATATTATTTCATATATTATTAATATATGTTATATATTTCATATATTAATAATATATGAAATAATATATTTTGTATATGTATGTATATAATGTGTATATATATTTGTATATTATATATAATGTGTATATATATTTGTATATTATATATAATGTATATATATTATGTATATATGTATATCTTATGTGTGTGTGTGTGTATGTGTGTGTGTGTGTATATATATATATATATATATATATATATATATATAAAAGCCAGGCGTGGTGGTGCACACCTGTGGTCCCACCTACTCAGGAGGCTGAGGTTGGAGGATCCCTTGAACCCAGGAGGTCAAGGCTGCAGTGAGCCATGATGATGCCACTGCACTCCACCCTGGGCGACAGAGTGGAGACCCTGTCTCAAAAAACAAACAAGTAAAGATAAACATTTTGAAGGCAGGAGGCCAAAGGCAAGTACGTTTTTATTTAAGGGAATACTGAAGATTGGATTATGGAAGACCAAGGGGTAGGGAAGAGAAGCCTGCCAGGCGCTGCCCTGAGGTATGGGCTGGATGGTAGAGAAAAAGAACTCCTGAGCCTTTCTTTTGGTTTTGCCTGGGGCTCCTTGAGGCAAGTCACCAAAGGAGCAAGGCCACATCTCATTACATAAGATTGTTAACTAGAAAAGACTAATTTGTTCTGGGGCCATACTTGTACCTGATAGCTTCTCACCCAACTGTAAGTTGATTGAGGGCAGTGACCTTATCTGGTTTGTCATTTTAACAGCAGCTCCTAACATAGTCCGTGGGACTTAGGTACTGAAAAAATATTTGCGAAAGAAATTAATGAATTAACAAGTGAAAGATAGTCTTCTCCCCATCTCCCCATAAACTGATCAATACCCAAGAGACCCTGGATCAGTTTCACCATCTGGTGGTAACTATGGGTGGTTGACAAAATCTCACCCAGTGTTCCTTTCTTTGGCCTGGGGGTGAACACACACCCAAGCAGTCTTTCTCCTTAGACCTAAGCAACTTACCTCTCCTACACTTCCACTTTAGCTCATCACTTGCTCACATAAGCCACTCATTTCCTCTTTTATTCTCTTTTTATCTGTTTTCTCTTTGCGCTTTCCCCACGTGGTGTTTCTTCCAACCTTTGCCCATCATAAAAAATCATTTTATCCATCCCTCTTTTCATTTATCTTGAGACTCTCATTATGACAGAAAAGTAGCTAATACAAAAGAGTTTTGCTATAATTTTCATTCTCAGTACTGTTGGAGGTGGGCTACCATAATACTTGCAGACTAGAAAAGGGAAATTATATTTATACACAAATATATGTGTATATAGTTTTTTATATATTTGCATTTTAAATGAAATTATATATGAGGAAATGGTTCTATTACACTCCGAAGCCCAGTAACATTATTTTCTTCTATGTTTCCATTGCAAACATAAAGAATTTCAGTTACATTTTGGATCAATCTGAGTTTTACAGACAGGTCTGGAAATTTTAGGTTATTTCTGTGGGGAAAGCGTTTTCTGTTTCAAGTTTAACAATTTCTTTTTGAAATACAATCCGTTTTTTACTAGGAAATTGCTTGCTTTTCTAAGAAACTTCTCTAAAGGGCTGTTCCACTGATACTCACACTTTTACTTTCTGAGAACGATAGATAACATTTCTATTATTACAAAATCAAAGTTTAAGTAGATTACATAATTTTCTCCCAACCAAATTTCAGATTAGCAGAAAAAGTCCTCTTTTACCTAGATCAGAGGTTCCTCACCCTCAGTGTATGTATTTACACCAAAGAGGCTTGTTTAAATCCGATTCATAGGTTCAGCTTTCAGAGATGCTGATTGAGGGAGCCTAGTATAAAGAGCCCAAACGGCATTTTAGTAAATGTGCTAGTGGGCTGCATCTGTGGTCCTTAGACCTGAACCACAGTCCTGTTTGGAAACAGCTTCCTTGATTTTATATTAAACAATTAAGAATTTTCTATTTCTACCCTATTACCTCTTTACTTTCAAGTCAAGTGGATACCCAGCAGCCGCTATCCCACAAAAATGACCAAGAATCACTATTCTAAATTCCAGCATGCATAGACCCACTGAACATAAGACACAAGGCCTAGAAGAGACCATCACACCATGTCATTTCATAGCCATTGAAACCGAGACCAAGAGAGTGAGTCAGCAGAGCCCCAGATAGAGCTGGGGCTACCCTCATCACCTCCTGTGTTTTTGTTTATGTCCCCAGGGCACAGAGTATGAGAAGGCTGAATTTTGGACAAAGTAGATAACTGAATTAGATCATTAGTGTCAAAGGCATGCTTTGGCCTAAGGCATGTGGCAGGTCTCAATTTATTATCCTTCCATCCCAGGCCTGAAAAATCCAGATTAACAGACTAGACCGTTCCTGTTGTATTTCAGTCATTCTGACATGCTTTGATCCTCCTGGGTAGTTCGTGTGGAATTATACAAGCATAGCTTGAAAAAAAATAGTTTATACTTTTCTGTCCCAGAAGCAAAATGCCCCAGTTTTGCATAATGTCATTGAATATTATAGTATTCAGTGTAAATGCAAATTAACTTTCAGTGTTTTGTCACATTTACTAAGTTATGAAATACATATTGGTCTTATGCAAAGTTTTGGTACCTATGAAGGTACTGATAGTCCCAGTTCAGGAGAAATCTCATCCTTCAGGCAGACACTAGATCCCTGTATATAATATTCTGCACATACTATTTGACATGATTTAAGAGAATTATGCAGAGAGAAGATAGTGAAGCTTATAGTGATATGCATATTTATAATAACAGACCTGTTCAATAGCTATTCTAATACAATAAGCTGAACTTAGTGTTGTGTTTTAATTTTTAGGGATAATACTGATTACCATGTAGTCACATAAATATATATCCTGGGGAAAAGCAAGTATCTACAACAAAATAAATTCATTAGGAGAAAGGATTTCATCTAATTCTTGTGTCCAAGGTAACATTGGCTTTTTAAATAAGGAACCATTGACTCTAGTTTCAGGAACCCTGATCCCTGCCAGACCCTTCAGCAATGAGTTTAGAAATATTCTGGTGCTCACAGATCGAAAATTTGACCACCTTGATGCAACCCGGCCTCACTAAAGTTTAGTCTATACCTAAGTTACACAGATCTCAGAGGTGTGTGGGGCATGCGAAGTTTCCTATTCCTACCCTCTACTCAATACATATTTCTTGCCTGGAAAACTTTATAATCAAATATTTGTTACTACTTTCTTTAGATGTGGAGATTTGCCCAGTATCACTAGAAATTTTTAAATATACCAAACCATCTGAATCATTTCCTAGGTGTCTCTGGACTTCCCTGCTAGATGCCCCCCCGTGAATTTCCATATTCTTTAAATGTCACCTCACTCAGTAATAGACACTAATGAGACCTCTGCACAGAATGTTACAGCTGCACTGTACTGTGTACATTTCTGGAAAATGGACTTGGTATTATTTTCCCCCAAGAAACCACCAATTTACACATCTGTTCTTTGCAGCAGTGGATATAATTATCATGATGCTGTTTATAGGAACATGACCCTCTGAAGGGGCACTGGCTAAATATCTGTAAACAGGGATAAACATACTGTGTTTCTTTCTCAAGCAATTTGAGTAATTTTTGCTGGAGGGGAAAAAAAGCCATCTTTTGTCCAGCCAACGTTTGGCAGGATTCGTCTTTCTGAAAGTGTGACTGTGTGTGATTCGTTATGCCCCAGGAAGGCAGATTTACTGAAGCACTCTTTTGACTCAGGAACATAGTGTTCAATTAAAACAGAGCTTTAAAAAAAAGACTGCTAAGAGAGGTGAGCTGAAGTAGCATTGGGTCTGCTCATCTTTTCCTCAGATCTTCCTGGGATGAGCTGGGGTCTTCAGTAAGGACCATTTGTATTTTCTAAGTATCTTTCTCCAGAGAAGAACTTTTCAGATAAACTCTCCTCCTTTGCTGTTTCATCTACTGGAAGAATGGACAAGTATGTGACTTGCTTAAGTTTATATTGAAATTGAGTAGAATAAGTCAATATTTGAATCACTTGGTACTTCATTCTGAGCACCAGGCAATTCTGTTTTATATATATTGTGGCCAACTGATAAATTAAAGTGAAAACAGTTGAAATATGGATGTATTTTTTACACCATAGCAGAAAACTTCAAATCTGTGAGAGTCAATTGAGTTGAATTTTTCAGCCTTAAAAAAGGCAGAATCATCCAATCACAGAAGGAATGTGTAAATGCCTATAGACAGTGGATTTGGTGTTGGGGGAGTGGAAAGGGGAGATGTGGAGACCAATATATTTCCTCTCTACTCTTGATCCATGTATTGTAGAAAATGTTCATTAGGGCTAATTTTTTTTTTTTAATTTCAGATGTGAAGTATCTGAAAAGTGATACATGAATCTATCTTTCATAAGGAAATTTATTAAACATGAACAAGGCAAAATGTTATTTTTAATATAATAGCAATATCTACATTTGGATGGAATTACTCAAATTCTAGGGCCAGTGCAGAGTGGGGACTTCAGAAATAAGGCCCAGAGGCAAGATTAGAAAACCTAACATACAACCAGGATTAAGAAGCAGGTGGCATGTCTCTAAACAAGGGATTTGAACTAGATGGTCAAGTCTTTTTCAACTCATTAATTCTAAGAATCTGTAAACTTAGTCTTGGGAGAAATAAAAGTTTCAGGAGGCGCAGGTTACCCTTGGTGAAATAGTGGTATTTCACCCCACCACACAAAGTGGGGGCAGACACCATTCTTCAAAAACTTTTTCTAGTCTCCTTTGACATTGGAAAAATTACCTTTTTATTTATTGTATTTTATTTTTAAGACAGAGTCTCACTCTGTCGCCCAGGCTGGAGTGCAGTGGCAAGATCTCCACTCACCACAACCTCCGCCTCCTAGGTTCAAGTGATTCTTGTGCTTCAGCCTCCCAAGTAGCCGGGATTACAGGCACGCACCACCACACCCGGCTAATTTTTTTTGTAATTTTAGTAGAGACAGGGTTTCACCATGTTGGCAAAGCTGGTCTTGAACTCCTGACTTCAAGTTATCTGTCCCCCTCAGCCTCCCAAAGTGCTGGGATTACAGGTATGAGCCACCGTGCCTAGCCCAGTACCTCATATTTTGGGCAAAAAAGACAAAAATTTATATGCCCTGTTGTCAGTATTCTGCCAGATGAGGTATGGAAACCCAGTCTTGAAGTTTTAGCTCTGCCTGCCCTCTCATTTGAGTGTCTGCTTAGTCTAACCTAACTAGATCCTTCAACTTGCCTCATAATTTCTTTGGCTGGTAACTTCCTCTTTCAAAAGTTCTGAATAGCAGAACACATTCAGTTGCAGAGGTATATAAAATTGTACAGAATCCACTGTTAATAAGTTACAGAAATTCTCCTGTCAGTACATTTAGTAGCTACTATTTTGTCTCAAGATGGTGGTCTGAACCAAAATTACACTTCATATCTATTCATTTTCATCAAAATCTGTCAACCCTTTCAAAAATTACCACAGTGAGAAGTATATGCAAAATATTAGGAACTTAGCTGAAACGTCTTAATAAAAATCATTTATTGAACACTGCACAGGAGGCTGGGTGCAGAGGCTCATGACTGTAACCCAGTGCTTTGTGAGGCTGGGGTGGGAGGATCCTACTTGAATTTAGGAGTTTGAGACTAGCCTGGGCAAGAGCGAGAACCCATCTCTACAAAAAAGTTTTTAAAAATTAGCTGGGCATGGTGGCACATGTCTGTAGTCTCAGTCACTTGGGAAGCTGAAGTGGGAGAATTGCTTGATCCCAGAAGTTGAGGGTGCAGTGAGTTATGATGGTGCCACCACTGCACTTAAGCCTGGACAACAGAGCAAGACTCAACAGAGCAAGACTCTGTCACCAAAAAAAAAAAAAAAAAAAAAAAAAAGTGCTGGTTAAGAACCATCTACAGAGATGTAGAAAATACAATTCTTTCCCTCAACATAATTACTGTGTAAATATGGTAACAACAAATGAAATAATTAAATAAATAATACAAAAGATAATATCTTCAGAATGAAATGAGCCGTACAGTTTATTTGTGGAGAATTCAAAGGGAAAGATGGATTTTGGGGAAAGGTGATGGACTCAGTTTCAATGGTAAAGGTTTGGAAGGAACTAGACACCTAGTAAGCAACTAGAAGCATCTTAGTACAGGAAATATACACTTGAGTGTCTTTTATGAGAAGGTGATAGTTGAAGCTATGAAGGTGGGAGAAAATTCTAATGAAGAGAATTAAAAATAAAAGATCAGAAAAACTAAGATCGTGTTTTTGTATCACCTCTATCTAGAAGACAGAGGAGAAAGTAAAACCAGCCTAGAGGAGGGGAGTCACAATTGAAGAGGGCCAGAACAGGGGCCAAGAGTAGAGAGGATCCTAAGAAGGGGTGTTCCGCAGAGGCAATGCGAAAATGTTAAGTGAAGGCTGAGAAAGGTCTTTGCAAATGCAAATTACAAGGCCACCAGGGACCTCAGGGTAAGCAATTTTAGAACAGTGGGGGAGGGAGGGAAGAACAGATTACATGTGTTTAAGAAAAGCATGGGCCAGATAAAAATGGAGGAAATTACTATATTCTTTTGAGGTGTTTATCAGAAAAAGGAAATGGAGAAACCACAGCCTTCTGTTTCTGTGTTGGTAAATAAAATGGAATGCAGCAAGAGAAAAGAAAAATATAGAAATGTACATATGAACTGAGTTTAAGATAGATTTTTCTCTTGATGCCAAGGTTAGGCATCAAATGAGGGTTCAAAGTTGACTCCCTCTCATCCTAGATAACTGGTAGTAAAATTTATCTTGCCAAATGAACAAAAAAATTCATGCAACAAATTAAAAACAAATGATATATTTTTGAAACACTAACTTAACTTTTCAAACAACAGGTCTTTCGTATGTGCAATGAGTGTGCATGCATGTGTGTGTGAGAGAGAAAGAGGGAGACTTGACTTCATTTAGCAAGAAATTCATAATGTTGCAGAACCCCGCCTCCAATGACCATGCTTCATTTACTGAGGGCCTCCTGGCATATGGGTTCCAAATAATAAAATGTTTCTCAGTGTGACAGAATTGGATTTTACTTTCTTTATTATTATTATTATTTTTTTTTCCAGACAGGGTCTCTCCCAGAGTGGAGTGCAATGGTCCAATCACAGCTCACTGTGGCCTCCATCTCCTGGGTTTAAACAATCCTCCCACCTCAGCCTCCCAAGTAGCTGGGACTACAGAAGCATGCCACAATGCCCAGTTAATTTTTTGATTTTTTTTTTGTAAAGACAAGGTCTTGCTATTGAGGATGCTATGGAACTCCTGGGCTCAAAAAAATCCTCCCACCTTGGCCTCCCAAAGTGCTGAGATTACAGGCATGAGCCACCATGCCTGGCCAGATTTTACTTTCTTCCACACACTTTTTCCTTCCCCTTTAATTTTTAGAAGGAGTAAGACTAGAGTAAGAAAAGACTAGAGTTAGAAAAGACTAGAGTAAGAAAAGACTAGAGTATGATTTTAAAATACTAGAGAATGATTTTAAAAATCATAGTTATATATCAAAGTTATGCTACTAGAGATGGTTAGATTAGCAAGAAAGCGCCTGTGGATCTTCCACATGTGCACATTCTAGTGCTGAGTCTTTAGGGTAGAGCTCAGTGCAATGCACAGAACCATAAAGATCTAATGTCCCACCTCAAGTCAAGGATGGAAGTGGGATTGGGGAGAAGGAGGAACAGAGGAACAGGAAATGGTATGGGAGGGAAAGAAAAAAGAAAGGGGGCTCACAGAGAGAAGGGGATCCCAGATGACTACCCGAAATAAACTCTTAATGGACTGAAAGGTAATTCAGTAGAAAAAATACATGGTTTACATTCTTCTGAAACTTCATGTGTGCACATAATCAGTACTGAGGTTTTCTTTTCGGTTGTAGATACACTATAATGCCCTCGCTGATATTTTGGACCTCACCAAGAGCTTATGCCAGTGTATGCTGGGATGAGTTGCACTCTACCATAGAAATACACCCAGTGAAGGAAGCCCTGTGAGGGATGTGAAGAGAAAAATAACTACCGGATGAGAGACAACGTAGCTTCCTGCTAGGTTCCTAAATTAGTCAGTGTTTTCAAGATGGCTCCACCTCCAACAAGGCACTCACTCCTGCACGTTTGCAAGCATCATAATTATCTGAGGACCTTGTAAATGAAGTGTCTCCTCCAGAGATCATTTTAAAAACCTTCTCCAGGCGACACTAAGTCAGGTGATCCGTAGAACACTTGGGAACATGCTGTCTAATTCATTCCTGTCAGTTAGTAAACTCCCTTGAAGGTTTTTGCTTTCCCATTTTTACTCTGAACAGCCAACCAAAGTTCTTCACTGAGGGAAAAAAGAGGGGAGGGTTTCCAGATTTTCTTTTCCTTTCGTTTTCTTTCCTTTTTTTTTTTTTTTTTAGAGACAGGGTCTCACTATATTGCTCAGACTGTTCTTGAACTCCTGGCCTCAAGCAGTTCTGCTTCACCCTACTGAGTAGCTGGGATTAAAGGTGGGAGTCATCACATGCAGCATCAAAAGTCAGGATTTTGACAGGATCCCCTGAATATAAACCATCCCATTTCAATACATTTCTTGTCCTCCTTTTTCCTTTCTGTTTCAAAGCTGTATCATTTCTCTATAAGATCTCTGCTGAGATCTAAACATTTGAACTTATCCCTTCTTTACTGTTACATTGATTTCTTCTGTTACCCTTTCAGGCTTCCCTTCTCTATTATTCCCTCTACTTTATTTTTTTTTTTTAATTATACTTTAAGTTTTAGGATACATGTGCACAATGTGCAGGTTTGTTACATATGTATACATGTGCCATGTTGGTGCACTGCACCCATCAACTCGTCATTTAGCATTAGGTATATCTCCTCATGACATCCCTCCCCCCTCCCCCCATTCCCTCTACTTTAAAACAGGTTTCTCCCTACCTTGAAAAATAGCACCTTTTTATTACAGTCTCATTTCTCTTTCTCCATTCGACACTGTTATGGTTTGAATGTTTGTGTCGTTTCAAAATTCAAGTTGAAACTTAATCCCTAATGCAATAGTATTAAGAGGTGGGGCCTTTCAGAGGTGATTAGGTCAAGAGGTCTCAGCAAGTGTCCTCATAAAAAGGCTTGAGAAAGTGAATTTATTCCTTGTTGCCCTTCTGCCATGTGAGGATGCAACAGTAAAGCACCATCTTGGAGACAGAGACCAGGCCTTTACTAGACACCAAACCTGCCGGTGCCTGGATCAGCGTACAGAGCTGTGAGAAATAAATTTCTATTACTAATAACCAATCTGTGATTTTTTTTTTTGTAGCAGCAGGAATTGACTGAGAGAAATACCGAATTTCTAGATTTGTGGTCTATGCCAGTTATCTGTATTTCTTCCACTTCAATCCTCTTCTAAGCCTTTAAACTCTGGCTTTCATCCTCACTACTCTACTAAACTACCCACCCGGAGATTATCAATGGTCTCTTTATTCCTATATTCAATGGTCTATTCTCCATTCTCATCCTTCTTAATCACTCTGATTTAATAGTACTCACCATTTATTTTAGAGCTTTCTTTTTGTTAGCTTCCCTGATCCCATATGCTTTTGCTAACTGCTCTTTCTTTTTCTCTTAATGAAGTATCTTTTGCCATTGAAGGGTGAGTAAGCCCTTCCCTCAGCTTTTTTCTTTCTAACCCTTCCTCAACTAATGCCATGAAGATGAATAAGCTCTCAATCAGCCTTTGAGTCATTTGCCCCCTGTACCCTCTGCCTCCACTTCTGGACCTTCAATTAGTCATTTCATTCTGGATGTTTTCCTCATGCTGGCCATGCTGGAAATAAAAATCATTGTCTTCCTCACCAAATCAGTTCTTCCTTTTATCAGTTCTGCCAATAGCCCATCCATTCCAGTAAATCTAAGCTAGAAATCTTATAATCATATTTATTTCTCCACCCATCATAGGGCAAGTTAGGGGGACTCTCCTTGCTTATAGGGTGCAGTGGGTTTGAAATAGGACAATAGAGTTCAATGCTGAAGATGGTGTCCAAAGCTAGAGAACAGAGCAGGAGAAAGAGCCCAGTGGACAGAGGAGTCCCAGTCTCGAGGCGAGGACAGCATATCAGATAAGGTCTACCTGAAGGAGTCAGAAGCAGAAAAGAAGGTTGAGGTATACAGCCAGCAGTCCAAGAATTAGGGAAATAAAAATGGAATGCAAGGAGATCTGCAAAAGGGCCCAGAGTATTGCGTAAAAGAAGGACTACTTCCATGACGAGCCTTGTCACACTGTCATACAGCCTAGACTACAAAACAACTGGTTAGCCAAATTGAAAGGGTCATGGACCACATGTATTGGCAGAGACTTTTCTTCATGTGTCATAGGCACTGAAAATGACCCATTTTTCTTCAAAAGGTCTGCAATTCATTTTACATTTAAATTTCAGTTATGAACACTCTAGTCCATGGTTTTATTTTCTCTTCTGTATACATGTTTCAAGTGATAACCTCTTAACTTGCTTCCTGCCTCCAGTCTTCCATGCAATCCTGCATGCACAGGTGCCATAAATGCTTTTTACCTCACTTTGCTCCCCTAGCCAAAAGCTGCTAATGGCACAAAGTTCTTGCCCTATCAGGCCGTTTTGTTGTTGTTGTTGTTGTTGTTGTTGTTGTTGTTGTTGTTTTTGGGCTATGGTTTATCTTACAGGCTCATTTTCCCTCCCCTCTAATTCTTACCATCAAGCACTCTCCATTGTTTTTTAGGATGGTCCCCTCAAGGCTCCATGACTATGCCCCATGTTATCCCACTTCTCTGGAATGCCTTCTACTCTCCCTTCATACTGGGCACTCTCCTAGTTTTTTGCCTCTTTAAAGCTTTCAGTTTCCCCTGCCTCCTCCTGTGAGTCCTGAACTCTTATAGTACTTGTATATTTTAATTACAAACTGCCTTGTTTTGTTATTTTTATGAGTGTTATTCCTTAATTTGTACATATTTCTTAAATATCAACCTTCGTTCTTCTCTGTTTTAGTTCCCACTGCTATTAAAAAACAAAACAAACATAAACTGGGTAACAGTAGTTAACGATAGAAATTTATTTCTCACCATTCCAGAGGATGGGAAGTCCAAGATGAAAGTGCTGGCAGATTTGGTGTCTAGTGAGGGCCTGTCTTCTGTGTAATAGACCAAGCCTTCTCATGTTCTCACATGGCAGAAGGGTCAAAGAAGCCCTATGGGGTCTCTTTAAAAGGGCACTAATCCCATTCATGAGGGCTTCACTCTCATGACCTAATCACCTTCCAAAGGTCCGACCTCCTAACACTATCACACTGAGGATGAGGATTTCAACAGAGGAAATGTGAGGGGAACTAACATTCAAATCATAGCACCCTTCTTGTTGGTGGGGTTTGTATCCCTCTGCCCCCATCACAATGTCCCATACTACCGCTAATAGACTTTGGTTCATTGTAGGGGTTCAGGAAATACATGTTGATTGTTTAGTTTCCTGAAAAGAGATACTTGATATATAAAGTGGGGTGAGAAGAGGGTTTCTGACACATCTTTCATATTAAGACTCATTTGCAATATGGTACCAAATCGCAAATGAGTCTTAATGGAGACGTCTCTTGTGGTTGGGGTCCATTCTAATTATGTCTTCTCCATAAGAAATGACAATCTACTAACTTAGAGCACTGCAAATATTTCTGAGGGTTTATATTTAATTCGAGATATCCGAAGGGCTTTCCCTCTTTTGTCTCAGATTACTTCTGCTTTCCTCTATTTCTTCAGTATGATTTGAAGTTCTCTCTCTTTTTCTCTTTCATTAGAACCCTTCTGAACCCCCACCTATCCTATTAGGCAATATTGCCTATCAGGCAATTATCCCTGAATCTTTGCCATATCACCAAGACGAACTGTGCAAAGTTTAAATGCTATAATCTTGAGGTCTTATTCTTCAGCTACTATTGTTGACCAAAAGGCACTGGTTAATTGAGCCTTTCTGGGATCCAATAAGTAGAAAAAAATTTCTAGCACAGTAGTAATTAGTTGTATAAGCAAAGCAAACCTAGGAAATGACAGCTTTGGAAGTTTCCACTGTGCATATAAACAGTTGGCATAGGCAGAGTTGCTTGCAGGAAAAAAAATCTTTATAGGTCACAAATGTTGGACAGATTGGTGGCCTAGGCCAGACAATCTGTTTATCTAAGGCTGACTTACCCTTGGCACTGAGTTTCTGGATCCTGACAGTGAAAGAATAATAGGAGATTCTTAGATCATGGTTTAAGAATAATCTTGGCAAAAGGCATAATCCAATATGGTTTAGTTATAGGAGTATATTTTAAATTTTAAAAGTTAGTCCAACACTTAATTTTTTAAAATTATTATTAAATCAAAGTTCCGAGAAGTGACAATTGACCATTATCTTAAACCCAGACTAGAAATCTCAAAAATCCCTAAAATTCCAGAGTTAAGAGTTTTGTGTCTGCATATGTTTGCATGCTACTTTACTTTTTATTTTATGAGACCTTGAAATGCCTTATGTCTTGCCACAGCCAATGCTGAAAAGCCTTAAGAAATATTTTTCTGGGGATATTTCTAAGCATTTTACAAATATAGTCATTTCATTTTAACTCTTTAAGATTTATTCCAATGCTTGATTTGTGTATGCAAACAAAACTAAACTGAGTTTTCATTCAATAAAAAGAAAGAGTGTTCTAAAATATATTAAGGGGTTTGGGGACTTTTAGATCATTTTTGGGTTTTTTTGTCACCAAGATACTAGTATTTACTGGGTTACAAATATGAAAATTTAGTATTTTGCTTCCATCTCTGGATAAGCATAGAGAATGACCAGGTACAGTGAAGTTTGACAGAAGCCAAAACAAGAAGATAAGGTGAAAGAGTTCACTAAGTTAACTGTTCAGCACTTCCACTCTGATTCTTCTTTGGTCTCTGCATCTGACTTTTTGAATAATGAGGGGTAAAGAAGAGTTGGTTGTGCCTCACTACTTTAAGTGAAGGCTAATTTGCCTTTACTCACTTGAGGAGTGTTGTATTAAATGAGTAGCATCAACACAAAAATTATTGGAGATACTGCCCCAAAGCCTGAACTCCAACCTAACAAGGATGTCACAGAAAATAATTAATGAATCCTGTAAAGGGAATAAACATATCTGATTCATATATTTACCCTATATCCTTTAATTTATAGTAGGCACTAAATAAAGATTTCCTAATGAATAAATGAATAACTCATAGATAAGATGCCTTCTAAACTTCTTCTAACTCTTGAGATACCATGAAAGCAATAGATGATCTGTTGATAAAAATGATATAGGGGCCAACAATACATACACTTTAAAGTTGTTTCTCCCTGGAGAAAGATAAAAGATTGAATAGCTTCTTTAGGCTCCCTGCCTCAACAAGACTGTTAGATGGATTCAGACATGCTGAAGTTACCTTACACTGGCAGAGCTATGACCTCACTTCTATCTGGAATAAAACCCCTGATGATCCAGCTTTGAGAATGCCAGGGGCATTGGGTTTTGATTTGAGATCAGATTATAACCACGGAACCCAGTGTCTGACATTGTGCCACTTGCCATTATACATTTTATCCTTCAATTCCCACAAATCAAATTTTCTTCTGGAATGTTTTCAGAGATTCATTTTTTTTAATTTCTCTGTTTATAAATCACTGATGCTGAGAGAAGAAATATGCAGCATTTTAGCTACAACCACAACTATGTGGATTCACAGCATACTCAGTAACCATAAAGGATTTTTCTTTTTGCCTTGAAACTTTAATCTTTTCTAGTAGATCTTGCTATTTTTATCTTAGAATGTTTTTGCCATGTTGACTCTTTGAAGATTAACCGGGAATGCAAATAGGGCGTGGAATGGATGTTCTGTCTTATTCAGTGCTCACAATGCTTCATGGTGATGGACTTATTGCTACAGGTTTGTTATCCTTTTTTCAACCAGTGTTTGAACTCCTCCCACTCTCACCCATTCATCACCCTGATAGTCCTGTCCAAAAACTATCAGGTAATATACAATAATCACTCAAAGCCAGATGGTGCCAGTGGCAAAGCAAGCATTTCCCCTACAGTGCCTGCAATAAATAAATAAATAATACAGTTACACTTGACAATTTAATGAGTATAAATTTACCACAGCAGGACAATCCTCCCCAAATATTTAAACAATTAAAATATAAAAGGAGAAATAAATAGGCATTTTGTAGTGGTGAGCAGGACCAAATTCTTCTTTCATCACTCTTGGGAAATCCACTGCATCACATACCTTAGACTGACAGCTAGGCTGAAAGAAATATATGGCTTACTGCTGGTTCAGATTAAGGAACAGCAATCAGGAAGGACGTGGAGGCAGGTGGAAATGGATGCATTAGCTGTAGCACGTGTTTAGCTTATTCTTATTATTACTTCTGAATATAATGTAAGTGCATTCATATATTCATTCAATAAATATTTGTTGAGTACCTGATATGTACCAGGCACTGTACTAGGCTCCAGGAAATATAAGTCACCAAAAGAGTAATGGAACCCTCATGGAGTTTACAATACCACTGGTGCCAGCAGATTATAATAAGTATCTTGAGTAGATACAAGGGCTAGAGAAAATAAAATGAAAGAGAACAAAAGGGGACAGATAAGGAGTGTTAGGGTGGGGTGCCGTTTTACGTAGGGTAATGAGAGAACTTCTCCTTGATAAGATGTAAACAGGTGAGTTTGAGTAGAATCCTGAAGAGGTAAGGAAGCTACTCATGTGAATATGTTGCAACAAAGTATTTTAGGCAGACAGAACAGTGAGTGCAAAGCTCCCAGGCTATTGCAATAATCCAGGTGAAAAATATTAGCAGCTTGCTCCTGATTTCTGAGTACAGGGTTACATCAGTAAGATTTTTCAGTGCAAGCAATGGAACCTGAAATGGAGGATAGTATCAGAGAGCTCACAGTATTAATGGCAACGCTAGAGAAACAGGCTTAAAAATTAGGCAGGAACCAAGTGAAAGTGGACCCAGGAAACACAGTCAAGGCAAAACCACCAACTGATTAGAACATGGGTCTGTAGATACCATAGCCACAGACTGTGGATACCACCATCGCTGAGGATAATTTGTAATTGCCATTGCATCATTTACATCATTCCTTGAAGATAAAAAGTGACTGAGTCTGGGTATTGAGATGTCTACATTCCAGCTCCTTGCAAATGATGAGCCTCTCTGGTTTCTAAGTAGAGGCAGCCTGAAATTTTTATTCAACCTTTATTAGCCACATCTGTAAGATAAGGCTAATTACATCTCTGAGTTCTAAGACTGCCAGAAACAATGTATATTAGCATTAAAGAGTGTTGAGAGCATAGGACATGCAAAGTTTAAGTCAGTGGCATTAATAACTCATTTCTCAGTTTATCAATTGTATTTTCATTGAACTTCAGATGTGTATGCATACATTCACACAAACACACACATATACCCCTAAAATCCAGAAACTAGTCCTTTAAGAATCACCACAAAAAGCTATTTAGATATATGATTCACTTAATGTAGACAAAATGTCATCATCAACAACAGCATCGACAATAACGAGTAATAACTAATGTTAAGTGCTTACTATGTGGCAGGCATAGTTATAAATATTAACATATTTAATTCTTAAAAATCTTTTGGAGTTGTGGTACTTAAGTCTTTAGATCTATGGATGTTCTATTATTTACAAAATTTATCCCCCAAACCTCCAAGGCTTGTTGATAGTCACATCTACACAAGAAGAAACATTAGTGTAAGCCTATACTGGGAAATATTCTTGAACAATTAGGAAAATACTACCTGAGATTAAGTAAAATTATTTAAGAGCACATTCTAGAATACAGACTTTTAAATTGACACACATATGTCTACCACACTATACTATGAGCTAATTTAGGGTAAAGAGTGTTTCTTTAAAAAAAAAAATTTCCAGTACCCAGCAAAGTTCTTGGCTCATGGTACATTATTAATAAATGTTTTTTGAATGAATAAAGGATTGTAATACAATATTAGAGGAGATATTGTGTCTAAAATTGGTCTTGATGATAAAGCCTAATTGAAAAATAAGTTGAGTAAGAGTCAAAAGGTGGAAAACAAAAAAAAAACTTCTAAGTCTTCATTTGCAAAAGAGCCCTGTTTACTCCTGAATCACACAAATGCTGAGTTAACTTTAGAAAATTTAGGCATATGTATATCTAGAAATTGGGAGTATGGTCTTCTTGCACCCCTCTGAAAAGAGTAGCACTGACGTGGGAAGAAATTCCATCTAAGCCCTTTCGAGTTGAATGGCCTTGAGCATAGAACCTCCTAACATCTGCACCATGAAGGATTGGCTGTAGATCAGTGTTTCAAAAACTGCTCCCCAGGCTTCAACAGGGGGTTTCAGAGGAGACAGGAGGTAGCTAACCAGACAGATCTCTGGGCCACCAAACTCTGCTTCAGCCGCAACAACATCTTTTTATCTGTTTTACATTCTTGGATTCTGCGAAATATTTCAATCTGGGTCAAAAAGATGCTGTGGTTAAATAAATACAAGATAAAAGAAAAACAAATTAGGTAAGCCCTAAGCTCTCTTTAGCTCTACTAGTCAATGATAATTATCATCATCAGGTATAAAGACAAAGAAGGTGACAACTTTTCCTTGGGAGCTTGAATAAAAATTTAGTAGCTTCAACTGTGGACCCAGTATGTGCAAGCATTGCATAGTGCCTTGTGAAATCTAAAACAGGAAATCTCAGGAATGAGCCTTTTAGCAGTTTCTAGGGAAACAGGATAGCACTATGCGTGTGTGTGTGTGTGTATGTGTGTGTATGTATAATATATGCACAAAACATAAATGCACTCTTTATATATATATTGTGTGTGTGTGTATATATATATATGCACACCTCTATGTGTGTATCTATACACACACACACATACACAGGCACACACACACATAGACAATATGAGAAAAGGGGAATTGCTAAGGAGGTTACTATAGTGAATGCCGTATGGAACCAGATAGGGAATGAGGAAATGTTTAAAATGATTTTATGAAGAAGGTGATTTTTCAACAGAATTTTTGAAGGCAGAATGTGGTTTGGTAGAATGGAGGAAAAAACATTTCAGGGCCAGGTGTGGTAGCTCTCACCTGTAATCCCAGCAGTTTGGAAGGCCAAGGCAGGAGGATTGCTTGAGCCCAGGAGCTCGAGACCAGCCTGGGCAACATAGTAAAACCTCATTAAAAAAAAAAAAAACAGAATAAAGCAAGAAAGAGAGAGAGAAAGAGAAATAGAAGAAAGAAGAAGGGAGGGAGGGAAAAGAAGAAAGAGAGAGAGAAAAAGAAAAAAGAAAGAAAGAGAAAGAAAGAAAGGGAAAAAGAAACAGAAAGAGAAAGAAAGAAAAAGAAAAAGAGAAAGAAAGAAGGAAAGAAAGAAAGAATTTCACATGGAGAAAATAGTACCAGTTTTATTGTTAGGAGGTAATAAAAGCTCATACATAGGGAGAGTGCCCAGTAAACGTCATTATTCCTTAATCTAATCTCCAATTTTCTTGTGCCAACATAGACCTGACCTCTTGACCCATCACTGGAATCCAAGGGAAACCGCTTTCTTCCTTCCAGAGAGTTTGGAAGAAATTTGGTTTAATCAGAGTAACCCAGACTTGTTGGGTATTCTTGGAATATCATATAATTACTGGCAATTTGAATTTACAGTGGACTGACACTGCAGTGTCTCTGGGTGTACATCAATTGAGGAGTCCAGAGCCTTGAGGTGGAAATGGTTTTCCACTCTGTCAACATATAGTTTTGTTGAGAAAACAGCCTAATAGAAAAGCCTGTGCAAACTGGAAGCAAAGGAATGTATGACCAGAGAAGTGGAATAGCAAATGAATTATTTTCTAGAAAAGGCTTTAAGTGGTTTTACCCATGACTGATGGGTCTCTCAAAATTCTACCATATCCCACCAAATCAATGTCTTCAATACTGAATACTTGCCTGTCTTACCTGGCACCCCAAACTACTCATGCATCTTCTTCACCTTCGACATAATTAAAAATTTTAAAGTACAATGGAAAAAAAGTGACGTATTTTTTCAGCTAAAGTGTAACTCATCTTGCTTTCCTTATGAACATCCGTTCTCTGAACAGAAAAATTATATTCTTTTGGTCCTTCCTAAATTTTATTTTTGAGTGAGCACTATCCCAACCTACAAGTGAGATGTATTTCCAAAGTTTATTTTCCAAGTTACCAGCTTGAAACTTAGACTAACATTTCCTGAAAAAAATAAATCCAAGAGAGTGTTTGTTTCCCATCTAGACCCCAAAGAGATATATTTAATTTCTGTGTTATTTAGCTTCACTTCAAAAATATCTAGCTACCTAATGTTCGTGGACCATTCTTTTCCCTTCTTGATTCTCTTAAATATTCTTGCAAAGAGAACAGATTTAATTGGAGATATTTTTCCCTCACCAGAATTATAAGGGGAAGCCCGTTCCTTCCCAGATCCGTCCCCCAGGAATTATATTTTTGTGTGTAGGAGATACAAGTTAGGGTTGAGAAGTCATTGATTTTTCTGGCCATTTGTACTTTTATTTCCCTATAGGAAAATCTACTAGTACTTTTCCTTTGTTTATTGGTTTGGGGATAGATACAATAACATCAGGCAGATGGATACTTCCCCCATAATAAAGGAGGACAAGAAAAATAACAACAACTAAGCGTTATTGTACATAGTTTTTTAACTAGAGAAGGTAAGAGACAGTGTACATGCAACTATAAATTATATTATTGACAAAGAGGAAGATCTGAAACCTCACCAAGATTCCTGTGGGAGGAGTACCAGAAGATACAAGCTTTAGATGTGAGGAGAGGCTAACTGTTCAGCACCAAGCTTAGGAAGCAGAATAATTGGCTAAAATGATATAGCTGTATATTTTACAGTGAGTACTCATCCTTAGCCCAGATATTAAGAAGTTTATAGTGTCAAGGATGGCTATCTTTCTGACTAAAGTATCTCTCTATAAAATGGTGACCGTTATTTGCTGAAGCAACCAGCTGGTATGACTTGGGTGAAATCCAAGTCTGTGTGGTCTTAGCTCTGTGTGAAATATCTATTAGCTGCCCAATTATGGACTGTGCCAGAAGTGAACAGTTTCCATGACTGATCATTGTAAGCTGGCCAACCTTTGCCTTAGTCCTAACCAAATTTTGCCATCTCATACTACTCACTGGACACTGGTATTTGTTCATTCTTATAGGCTGCACTTATTCAACTCGAATTTAATGAAAAACCATAGTATGCAAAGCATTCAACTAGATCTATACATGGACATAACTCCTACCTGAAAGGAGCTCCTGGTATAGCAAAAGAGATAGACATATACATGAATACATATAATAAAGTCTATTGAATGTTGTAATACAGGTATGTACTAGACATAATGAAGGCACAAAAGGAAGAATAATTATATTAGACTGGAGGATCAGAGAGTCTCCATAAAGAAGAAAACAACTGCAGCCACATATTTCCTGTTTATTTTCATGGAAATAAACAGGAAATGTGTCATGTAGAAAAGGAGAGGAAGGAAGACATTACAGACAAAAGGAACAGTGTTTAGAAAGGGAGAAAGGATGAAATAATATGGGCCATTCCATGAAATAACACAATTACAATAGAGTCTGGGATGTGAAGAGGGATGAGTTTTAAAGCTTGAAGAGATAGGCAGTGACCAGAATATTGAAAAGTAAATACTTAAAAAAAAAAAAAAACAGATTGAGAGCATCCCAAAAAGATAAAAAAAAAAAAAAAAGTGTGATGTGTTAGAGAGTGACTTGGACACCACTCAGATGGAAAGGCTTCTCAAGTAAAGAGCCAGAGAAAGAGTATTCTGTGCACAGGGAGCAACACATGCAAAGGCCTTGAAGTGTGAACATGTTTTATGTGTTTTAAAAACTAAAAAGAGGCCAACAGACTTGGTGACCAAGAGGCGCATGGTTGTTAAGCAGAAGCTAGAAAAGGAGGCAAAGCCTGGATAATGTAGGCTTTCTTAGGCCTTGTAATAAGTTCGATTTTGATTCTAAGTGGAATGGGATGCTATCAAAGATTTTTAAATAGGGGAGATACACAATCTTATAGACACTTTTCAAAAGACCACTCTGGCTACTGAGGGAAGGATTGTAAAGGGTTGAGGGTAGAAGAAGGTGATTATAGGAGGAGGCTACTGCATTAGTCTCCATGAAAAATGGCTGGGTTAGAGCTGACTGGAGATGGAGTGGATAGAGTCAAGACATATTTCTTTCTTTTGTTTATTTATATTTTTACTATGCCCCCATCTTGCATGAATGACATATTTTTGAGAAGAGGAAAGGAAGGAAGGAAAAGGTTTTTTATTTATTTGGTTTTTACTTATAGAAACCAGAGAAAGAATAATAGCAACCAATGAAAAAAAGAAGATATAAGGGTTCTGTTTCTGAATTACATGACTGGCTAAAAAAGGGGAAGAGATTTGGGAACAAGACATGGTGACTTACTTTTAAGACCTGTTGAGATTGGGGTTCCTGTGGGTCAGCAAAATATTTCCAGTAGACAGTAAGATATAAAGCTCTAGAGCCAAGGAAGTAGGTTTGGATGGAGAGCCTGAAGAATTTGAGATTCGCTAGTCCAAGTGAGACTTATGGGCACAAATTAGATTATTCACGGAGCTTGTGTTGAGTAAGAACATGCAAGTATAAGGACAAAACACTGAATAAAACCAACCTTTCAGAGATTAGTAGAAAAGAGAAGCCAAGCGTGGGAAAAAAATGCAACCAAAGGTGTAGGTGGGAAAGGTCAGCAGAAACAAGTGTTATGAAAGCCAAGAAAATAAAGAGATTCAAGAGGCAAGGTATGTTTCATGATGTCAAATGTCCCAGAGAGGTAATGCAAGATAGATCCACCTGTCTTTCTGAGAAATTATTTGGCTTGTACATTCCCTTAGAGTCTAATACAGAGCTTATCACAGAGTAGATACAATATGTGTTTCTTGAGTCATGCACTGTACTGGATATCTTACCCTTAAGGAGTTTGCAAACTACTTGGGGGAAGCAGGTACATAAAAACGCAAACGGATGGTTAAGGCTCTGTTTGATGAATGCCAAAGCAAGGGGACAGGTAGTATATGCTGCAAAAGATCTAAGAGGCAGAACAGGTCATGGAGAACTGTGTTAGTCAGGAAAGCCCTCACAAATGAGGTAAGTTTTGATTCAGGGCCCAGAGTTTAGGCAAGATTGACCTAGGCCCAAAAAGGGACTTTTCAAGTAGTGGCAGTAACAATGAACAAAAGTATAGGAAAATTAATACTTAAATTTATACTAAGTCTGGGTGGGACACAATATCCAAGTAAAACAGGCATTTTGCTATAGAACATGTTCGTTAAAAGTTGGAAAGCCTTAGAGATGATTTCATTCAATACTTTTGTTTTACGTAAAAGGAAATGACAACTGAGAGAGACTAAATTTATTTAAATTCACAAGCCTAGTCAATGCCAGAGCCACTAGGAGATAAGACAAGAATAGGAGATTGGTAATAGATCCTAAGGAGCCTTGAAACACAACCATAAGTAAATAAATTAGAATTAACCTTGTAAACAAAGAGAAACCATTGACATTTGGGGAAAGGGGGGATTAAACGTAAGATTAGCCAGCAGGCAATATGTAGAGAATTTTGGTAGCTGTCCAGCCTTTTTTCACCTGGAGTTTCTCATCTGAACCACAGAACATGAAAATGAGTGACTATTTTCTCTCCTTCCAAGGATGGTATATAACTGGCACCCATCTAGATGCACAAGAGAGGGATTAACTCATTACATACATATGGACATTAGAGCCTTAGGGCTTTAAGGGTTGAGTTTGGCTCTCTTCTGGAATGCTGGTTAAGAAAGGCTGGCAGAAGATGAAAAGAGCATATGTGAAATACATTACAAAAAGAATTTGGTAACTGATAGTATGACTTTTATAAGAGAAGGAGAGTAATCAGTGATTTCTGTTATGAGCTGGGAAACTCAGAATGTGCTGGGATCTCCAAAAGATATTGTTAAGAGTAGGGGAGTAGAAAGTCTAATTTGCAAAGAAGATAATTATTTCAACATGACTCTTTTTGAGGGAACCACAAAGAGTAAAAGGAAAAATAATATTTTTAATATTTGGAGACCTTGAATAATGGGAAAGTTAATTTTCCTATTGGTATTCTTATGGTTCTTATGGTTTGATTCTTTACAGATGGAGTTTTACTATATATCCAAGTTAAGCAAAAGTAACAATTTTGGTAAGATATGATTAATAAAATAGACTTAAGTATGTACACAAACCAATCAGTTTCCAATGACATGGGAATGATAATGCAGGAGAATGGTAGACGCTTGCAGGAAAACCGTTCATTGCTGAAAGATTTGGTCTAGCATAAGATATGGCAACAACTATGACAAGAAAATTGGCAGTTCTCTTTGTAGCTAAGAATCAATAGTTTCCTTCCACTAAGTGAAGATAAAAACTGAATTGGGTCCTAAGTTTGGTTATGCATATTTAAGCATACTAGTGCTCACACTTATTATTATTTTTTCTTTCCATACCTAGTCCTGCAGAATACTTCTTGGATTCTTTTCTGAATACTGTTTCTCTTAGGCTTATTGTGTTTTCCAGATGATGTTCAGAAGTGAGGTCTGAGCCATCTGTGGTCATTAACGATCCCATGACAGTTTTTACTAGAAGGTTATGGCCCAATTCCAAACTGAGTAATTTTATTTTATAACTCTAGTCTCCTTCTCCCTTTTCAATTATAGAAATCCTCATTTCCTTCTCCATACTGGTTTCACTCAAGAGGTGTAAGGTACAAAGTTTAAGATGGAAGAAAGAATGTGTAAGCAAGGAAGTCTTGTCCTTAGGTTTTCTATACAGTTCTCCAGTTAATTGTCCATCATTATGGATGCACAAATCTGGCTGAGTTATCAAAAAGCTATCACCTTGCGTCTTTCAACCAAAGGCAATCAAAGCCCTGAGGCACACTGAATTAAGACGATTATCGTGAAAGACTTTTTCAAATGAATATTTCATACCAACCTGAGTTCTCCAGAGTAACTTTCCCAGGTGATAGAGAAAACAATTTCCTTCTCTTTCATTAGGATAAACAAGTCCTTGAGAGTTAAGGAAATATTGCAGATGGTGCATTTCAGGAAAAAAAAAATAATCTTTGAATAGATCAAACTCCCAGTTTGGATTTTACTGAAGAAAGAACTGGTGTTTTTTAAGTAAGACAATATCATTCTCCCTTATGAAGTCTCTTATTCCTTCCCACCTCTCAAATAAAATATTACTTTTTAAAATTGATTTAAAGAGAAAAGACCGAAATGCAATGTCCATGCAAAATATAACTCAATGCTTATTATTTTCCCCACTGGAATGTTAGTAAGAGTCTGGACAACCAAAGTGGGCTACCCTCAGTACAACATGGACCTATAAATCTAACTGCAAGTTAATTATTTAGAAACTGGGGAATTTTTATTATTTATTTATTTGTTTGTTTGTTTATTTATTTTGAGACAGAGTCTCGCTCTGTCGCCCAGGCTGGAGTGCAGTGGTGTGATCACAGCTCACCGCAGCCTATACTTCCTAGGCTGAAGAGATCCTTCCTCATCAGCCTTCAGAGTAGTTGGGACTACAGGTATGCACCACCACACCCAGCTAATTTTTTTATTTTTTGTAGAAACAAGGTCTCACTATGTTTCCCAGGCTGGTCTCGAACTCCTGAGTAATCTTCCAGCCTCAGCCTCCCGAATTTCTGGGATTACAAGCATGAGCCACCATATCCAGTCAATTTTTTTCTTTCTTTCATTTTTAGGTAAATAGAGACAATTGCCTCTATTAAAATTTGTGTAGACCTGTAGAATAAATCCCTTGGAAACAGCTGTTATAGGAACTAGTTTGGCAATTAAGAGGAATTTAATTCTCCGCTTATATTCCAAGCAGATAAATTGGTTCCAGAATCAAAGCAAAGTAAGAATAGGAAGGGGATATGCATCCTCACAGGTTCCAGTCAAGCCTAGTTATGCTGACTAAGAAGTTCTGCAGCCACTTAAGAAAAGCAACCGATTTCTGAGTTTGCTTAACCTTTGGAGATCATTTTGTTTATTTTTTTCTTTGCCTCATCTAGCTGTTTTATCTAGTCATTAATGAAAGGATATTAGGGTCTTCCCAACTTTCATTTAAAAATAACATTTTTGAATAGTTATTGGAACTGGAATTATAAATAATGGATGTAAGGCTAATTACCAATATTCTACATTTAGAGCAAACTGGTGCATATGGAAACAACAGCTCGATATTTTACAAAGTGCCAATTTGCTAAAAATAGATAAATGTGGTTATTATTGCTGGAATTAATTCAAGAACATTCAAAATGAGATGACTAATGTCAAGGAGTAGCATTTCTGTAAGATAAGTCCAATTGAGCTGTTTTACACCCATTATTGTCCAATCTTTTTGCAGAAACTAGACCTTACAACCTGAAAAAGAGACATTAGAGCAAAGCTACACCATTCCAAATTAGCAAGAATATATGGTAGCTAGTATTCCTCCTAGACAGGTGGCACCTGCCAGAGGTAAGCCTCAGGAGGATGGTGAAAACCCAGTGTCTGTCATCTCCACACTGAAACCAGTATGGAGATTTGCTCTGACCTTTCTTTTTTAGGTGTATATGCTCATAGGTTCAGTTATCTGTGTGGTTACTACTTCCTTTTAGAGCCATCAGTGATAATAACCCTACCAATAATATGTAATACAGACCAAATTGAAAATAACCTAAAGGAAAATTGAGTAGTCCACCACATTTCAGATAAGTTCCTCCTGACTCGGGTAGCTAACCCACATGTGGACTATCTGGACATATAGGTATATATGCAGAAGACTAATTCTCAACCAGCTTACCCTCTCACTAGATTTACAAGTGTGGGCTTACCAAAATTGTCTCTAACCTATGTCACCCAGCCCTTTTTCCAGTCAGAGATATTGGCCCTGTGGCAGTTACTAGGTGACCCAAGCAAGCCCAATAAAATTCATTCATCCTCATTCTCTCTCTCTCTGTCTCTCTCCCTCTGTCTCTCTCATCTCTCTCTTTCTCTCTCACCATTTAAAATTTAGAATTGTAACTGGGATTGTTAATAACTGAGTCTGTTTTGATGCAGGGCCCCAGAAAGAGTTTATGAATTCCTGTTATTGAAATTCTACCCTGGTTCCCATAGGCTTTGTTTTTCAACTTACTAATTTCATATGATCGCTACTTTTTTTTTTTTCCAATAAATTCCTTTTATAGACTGTTAAAGTTGGTTTTGGATACTTGTTCCCAATCAAAAAACCCATATATAATAGAAGTAGTGTGTTCTGAGGCAGAAGAAGAAAGAAAGAGGGAGAAAGGGATGTAGCTAGAGTGAAAGATTAAAGGTGATACTCACCATTAACCAACTATAAATATAATTAAATAAATCATATTTCCTTCTGGACACCAGTTTATTTTCAAATTTCTAGTTAACACACCTTTCTATTGCAGTCTACATGAGCCCTTTGTATAAAAGTATTTTGGCAAAATATGTACGATACTAATTTTTTTATGCTAAACTTTTGGCTTCTAGGAAAAATAGAATCTCTTAGACTAATTTGATCCAGTTATTATACTTTAAAGTATTTCTAAATGTTATGCATATGTTTAAAAACTCATTTTCTTTGGTTTGTAGAATTCTGTGCTTATAGGAGAATCTGATAAATTTTGTTGTTTTAAGTTGGTAATTTATCCCAGTCATACCCAGGGACACAGAAGAACTATAATGTCCTTTATGGAGATCTTGAGGGCTCAGAAGATTATGGCATTTAGAGTTGAGTTTGGAAAGGTTTAGGATTACATATCACCTCTCTAATCAAGGTTTATTCCTGTTGTACTGAGGAGCCCTAAAGTCAAGTTGTGGAAATGGTGATCAAGTGATCATCTTTGAAATGTGCTTCCCCCAACCAAACTGTGTCTAGGTTTTCAGTCTCCCAATGAGCCCTGCATTTTCTCTCCACTCTTCTGCCTGACCGGGCCCTCATATGATGGATGTGAGCACAGCATGCCAGGCCATCTTAGTGCTGAGAACCCAGTTTGGAGGTGAAGGGGGGGTGGGTATAGAGGGGGAAGTAGCAAACTTAGCAAATGGAGAAGAAGAGAGATCTAAATGTGAGGAAAAGACTAAAACAGAAAAAGATAAAAAGAAAAACAGTGGGTATTTCTAATGCATTTGAAGTGATCCTTGGGTCTTATAACACTTTGTATATTGGCTTATCTAAATTCTGTCACTGAAGTTTTCAAAGGAAATAATAAAGAGATACTATGTTCCCATCCATTAGCATGGTTAATATTTACTCTGAGCCAGGCACGGTGGCTCATGCCTGTAATCCCAACACTTTGAGAGGCCGAGGTGGGTGGATCACTTGAGCTCAGGAGTTCAAGACCAGCCTGGGCAACATGGTGAAACCTTGTCTCTACTAAAAATACAAAAGTGAGCCAGGCATGGTGGCATGCAACTGTAGTCCCAGCTTCTTGAGAGGCTGAGACAGGAGAATTGCTTGAACCTGTGAGGCAGAGGTTGCAGTGAGTCGAGATCACACCACTGCACTCCAGTCTGGATGACAGCAAGACTTCATCTCAAAAAAAAAAAAATTTACTCTGTAGAGTATGGGAGTCAGATGGAAATGGGGAATGTGTGTATTCTATACAGAGAGCAAGAGTACTTCTTGTTTGCTTAGAGCCATGAGTACTTTAGTGCTTGATCTATGAAATTCCTTAATTATTAATACTTACATTTCAAAAACACATTGCAAAACACTTTTATTGTTATCTCTTTATTTGAGACTCACACCAACCTAATTTTTTAAAAAAAAAGGTAAGACAGGATTTGGAGGTTCTTTTTATGTACGCACTACACAGATGAATAGACTAGGCTCAGAAAGGTTAAATTACTTACCCAACGTCACATGACAAGCAATTGGCAGAACCAGGTCTAGAACCCAGGGAAAGGGTTTATTCCACTACAAAGACATGAAACAGGACATTAAACAAACAACATCTAAGAAAATAAGATCTGTAAATAATTAAGGATAGGAAATCTGGAAGATCGCATTCCCATCATAAACCTGAATGAAATGACTGAAAGTGTGTCTCTCTGATCTAAGCAGACAGGAGAGGGAATTGAACTTTGACTACATCCACCTTGTGAGGGGGACTAATAGAGCTGAGCTTGCATTTACACAAAGCCCACGCTGAATAAGTAATCAGAAATGGTCGTCTGTCCCAAAACATCTCCCCTAATGACCCATCATGATGCTCCCTCCCTTCCTACATTTATTACTTCAACAAATATTTATTGAGAATCTAAGATGTGCCAGACATAGCGTAAAATACCTGTTTTCTCTATGAATAGTTTTTAGAAAGTTTGAAGAAACACACTTTTTCTTAAAGTTCTCCTTCCATAGCCTCACCCACTAAACACTAGCATGAACTGATATTACTTAATCAGAAAAACTCTACCTGGTTCTGACAGGAGAAGAAAATAACAGAAAAACTCAATGCCAAAGAGATTGGGAGCAGTAAGCAAGATATCAAGTGAGGGGATGGCAATTGACAAATACTACTGAACCTTACCAGTTGAAGACAAACTTCACTTACAAATTATTTTAGTCTTTCTGCTGTTCTGAAGGACATGCCAATTCAGTCAGAGAAAATACACTACTTAGCATCTGGCAAGAGTGTTTTCATGGAAAACAGTGGTTGCAATTTGTTCCATGCTGGGCACAATAGGCCTACTTCAGAACCCAAGTCCCTTCAGTCTATTTAAACCTAAGAAAAATCCAATTCATCTGACATTAACATTCATTTAACAGTCATTTGAGGGACTACTTACCATTCACCCTCCCTGTACCTCCAATCATGATTTCTCTTTGTGAAATATTATTATGTGGATACTTCAGAGGGAAGAAAAGAAATCTAAATGAAGGTAAAATTAATTTTTGAGCACACACACCTAAGCACAGGCCAGCACTACATGCAGTTAAAGAAAAAAATATGGATCACACAGATTGATTTATGGTCTGTTTGTAATGGTTGTGAAGCAAAGCAGTGAGTGCAAGTACTTGGAGCCTCAAAAGAAGGGCACGTGAAGATCCAGAGTTGTGGTAACCAGAGAGGGTGGGGCTGTAATGCTGGTTGTTGGACGAGGAGGACATGGAGGGGAGATAGTGCCAGCTATGAGAGTTCAGAGAAATACAGTCTATAAATGGGTTCATTTTGTAGCTGCTTTTATTAAAAACTGATGGCTGTCAATGTCTATAAGTGAATAACAAGAATCACTGATGGTCAGTTCCACTTTAAAATTTCATGCCAAGACATTTTTTAAAAAATCTCTTAGTGATTCTATCCATTTAGATATGCTACAGCTTGTGAAAAGACCGTAAACCTGGTTCCATATTTATTTAGCAAACAGATTATTCGTGGTTAACATGAGTTATTTTATGTACCAAGTATTATGGCAGAGATGAAACAAGAATTATGTTTTCATCCTTTTCCCCAAGAAGCTCACGGTGTGGACACCAGTATGTAAAAAAATAAATGTCAAATAGTGCAATAAGTGATAATAGAGATAGTACAAAATACAGCATGGGCAAAAAGAAGGTAGAAGAAAACTTAATTAGGAAGGTTAAGAATGGCTTCAAAGAGCTAACTCTTTCAGGGAAAGTGGGAAAATTTCAGGCTAAGAGGGAAGTGTTAACGTGGGCAGAGAGTAGAGTACAAGTGAAGGCACCAAGGCCTGAAATCTTGGCATGGTGTCATCAGGTAAAAAAAAAAGGAGGGGGGATTGTTGGAGTTTGGCACTAGAAAAGCAGGCAAAACTAGATTATGTCATTCATGCTGAAGAGTTTATATTTTAACAAAGAAAATAACAAAACCAGATTTGCATTTTGTAAAGATAGCTGTGGTGTTATTTGCAAGGTAAACTAAAGAACAATGTGGTGGTAGAACTCCACATAGAAAGTTACTGCTTTTGTCCAGATGAGTAGTCATGAAAAGTCTGAGCCAGGTTATTTATATAAACAGGGTAGAAAAGCAGAGGATTTATTCAATCTTTTCAACAAGAATGAAAGAATCAAAGGATTTAGAAACTGGATATGGGAGTTGAAATAAAATACATTCAGGATTACTCTCAGGTTCCTAGAGCTCTGAGGCTGGAGGGACAGTATCAGAGCGATAAGTGTAGTGAAGAAGATCAAGTGTGATACACAACAGAAGATACTGAGTTGGGTTTTGTAGCTAACAAACTTGAGTGTCTCTGAAATGAAGCACTTAAACCAAGATAACTATGGATCAGAAGCTAAAAACAGACATCTGATTTACAAATCTGGAAATCACACAGGTGGCTAAAGATTTGGTCATGGATGACCCGATGAGATCACCTAGGATTAGTGAGTCAAACAAGAAGAGTGGAATGAATCAAGATTATGATCCAGGAGATCATAGATTTGGGGAGGTGGGTGAAGAGAGCAAGAGAAGCCTGTAAGGAGACTGAGCAGGGTCTTATCTGAGAAGGAGAATAAGGAGAGCTGTTAATATCATGCAGACCCAGTAAGGGGACAGTTTCAGGAACAAGGATTGACAACAACACAAACTGTCAAAGAGACATCAAATAATATGTAAAATGAAGGGTCACTGGATGTGGCACCCTTTCAGAATATGTTTTTCAGTGAAATTATGAAAACCAAAGCCAAATTAAACTAGATGGAATAGTGAATGGGGAGTGAAGAAGAGGAGAAAATGAGGGTGGAGAGTACCTGGAACTTTGTTCTAAAGGGAGAGTGAGACAGAGAACTATAGAGATGGGGACATAGAGTCAGGAGAGGATCTTTTAAGATAGATGAGGCAAAAGCATATTCATAAGCTATAAGGAAAGGAGCCAGTGCAGCACAAGAAAATGAAATCTCAAGAGAGAGCAAGGCATGAGGGAGTGGGGTTCTGGGGAATACACGGGGGGAGGAGCAAGAGTACAAGCAGAAGGCTCAACTAAGACTAGAAGGAACTCATCTCTAAGAGGGAAAGGTAGACATAGCAGGCACTAGATCATCCTGCAAAACTGGGGGCTCTAAGACAAGCCTCACATTGCAAAACTTGGGGAGAATAAAAATTTCTTATATTGATCTTTATTTTCACATCAAGTATGTTTAAGCCCTACAAAAATCCTTAAAGTAAGCAAAGTGGTCATTTGTGTCTGGTTTTTGGTTTTTACTCTTCATTCTACAGAAGGAAACTGAAGCCCAAGGTGATGTGATTCATTCAAGATCACAGTCAGTAAGTGGCCTCCACTAAGGACTCACAGTATAATATGCTTCCCAACACTTCTGAAAATGTTATGAAGATTTAATTACAAAGGTACAAAAGCCACCTGACCACCCTTCAGAAATTCAAAAGGGAGAATTCCTGCATGAAATCACTTCTTTGGTTTGCAACAGCCACTGCTTGGTTGCCCTAATGCCTTTATTAATACTAATAGGGAAGTGAATAGTTAAATGCTGCTGTACCTTCTCTTGAGATGACCTGGTTATGTGCATTCTTTGAACTATTAATAGAGGAAGATTTGTCTTACTTTATCAATATGATTGGTTAATATATATATTCTATTCTTGCCTGAAAGAACCCCAGTACCCTTCCTTATGGGGCCAGGTAAAAGTCTGAAGTCTGTGGATTAATTCAGCCCCAGGCATAACACTGGCAATTTCACTATGACAGAGGCAAAGGAGACCCCAAGCCACTCTCCCTCTTGGTGAACAGGAGTACTGCCCTTTAGCATGAAACATCAAAGGAGGTTTCTGTAGTTTTGCCAGCTCAGCAAGAAAGAAAATTAACTCTGCATTTTCTTATTCCAGTTGCCTCAGCATGGGTTGGTGGGGAGGGGGTGGGGAAGAGAGTTAAACAGACTCTGTCAGCAGGAGAGATCAGGGCTCATTGTGTATGCGCCCTGGCATGGGTTAGAAGGAATTATAGTGTCACCAGAAATGATCACTTTCTAGACTCACCATGAATTTTCTAAGGTTCTCTGCAAGTCCAGGTAATTTGGAAAAAAAAAAAAAAAAGAAAGAAAGAAAGAAAGAAAATGCCCTTCAAATATTTTTTCTGTTTAAATTTGGAAACCTGTGGTGAAAATCACTATTTAAAGAAAAAAAAAAAGAGAAGCTTCAATTATATTAAGTAAAATGGCTCAGCTTAATTAATTCACTAAGTCCCTGGGTGACACTGGGTGTGGCTCAGAGAGATTTGGGAGGAATCCAATTTATCACTAGGAAGAATCGCCTGCACCAAGCAGCAAGGCAGCATCCTTCCACACCTTCCCAACACTGCAAGGAAAAGGCACAGAGAGGTCGGAATTCTAAACCACAGATCACACTCTCAGAGATAAGATTTATTTGTTGCATGAGGAAAAAAGCATGGATAGGGGGCTGGGGAGTAGAGGGATTACTTGCTTGCATGAAATTCTTTACACTTCAATTACAAACTAAAGTCATTATTTTTCAACAAAAGAAACACCTCATAGTTTTCTTGCTTTGTAGACATAAGTCACACCTTGCCAAGTTTTTAATGATCTGCAATACACATGGCAATTAAGCTATTTAAAGTAAGCCCCAAGATGTATGAAAATCATAAGGCAATACAATCTTAGGGATTATTTTATTTTATTCCTCCTTTGCCCACTCCTTTACCACATTCTCATCTCTACCCCACTCTCATTCTCTTCTTCCTGCTATAATAATCTATAGTGATAACTAATGGCTAATAGAGATTATTTATGCTTTCTTCTCACCCACTGGCAATGTATTCCAACTTAGAAATCCAAGGTTGCTTCTTTATGCCGCTCAAGTGGAAGAGGAAGGAAGTGCAAGCCCTTCAGCCCCCCTCCCACGTTTCTGCTGGATTTTATGGGTGTGGCAGAGCTTAGACCTTTGCAGGTTTTTGCCCTTGTTTTATTCCCTGTTAAGTACTAAGATGATGAATAGATGCCAGCAGAAGGATGGACACCACTGGATTTTGTCATAAATGATACAGAATTTTATCCACAAGCAGGCAACCTGCGTGAGACTTAAGTACTCGTGCTACATAAATGCCAGTCAGTGTAGTGTGAGCCCACGCCCTGAATACACCATTTCCTTTAGTCTGATTGAATGGTATCCTAAATACTGGCTAATGTGAATGGTACACAACAGTGGTATATAAGAGACATGACCATTTCACACAGAAGTACACATTTATAGAATGCATGAGCAAAGTAGGACAATTTCTATACCTTTAATTTTCTCTTGAATATAAATGATGCTAAAACACAGGGAGGCATGTGGAAACCACTTATACATGCAACTGTAGCATATGAAGTATGTGGATGCTGTATACATTTACATGCGAATTTCTACAACTCTTAACACACAATTTCAGCTTCATCACTTTGCACATCAGAGTGAATGCTTGGGGCTGTTGGTGAGATAGAGCCCCAGGGAAGGCAGCTGGCTTCATTTGCGGAAGGGAATTCCTTTAGCCCTAATTCCTTTTCTAAAAATCATACATGATTTCCTTTATTAAAGGAGATGTATGTACACTTGCATGTGTACACATAGGGTGGGAACAAATTATGAACCTGAATATTTTTCTTTCCAAAATTAAAGCTTTTTAAGTGGATAGCTTTGGCTTAGTGCTCCACCTTCCTAAATTTTATTTCCCCAGCTCACCAGTGAAATAACCTCAGGACTTTTCTTTGACAGTGTTCTTAACCCAGACACCTGTATTTATTACATTTATATATTAAAATGAAGGAGGACACGGAGAGAAAATGCCCTGGTTTGATAAAATGGGCCAATGGAAGAAGCATCAATCTCTGTAACCATAGGGCAGTTTCAGGAGATGCTACAAATACCGCCCCCAACTCAATCCCCCACTATCCGACTTTTTCCCCCAAATAGCCCCACACAATCCAGGATATCTGCTTATTTATTTATTTATGCCAAACCTCTACTCTCACTGCTCTGACACTCTGCTTCGGTCTCCCTTCCTCTTCCTGCTCCTTCTCCTTCATCCTCACTCCCCACCCTTCCTTCCAGGGCGCTGGCTAAATGTGCTAAGCTGGCAGGCTGCTTCTTCTCCACTCTCTTCCACCCCGTTCGGATTCAGGGAGTGCATTACAAATTGCCCAATTTCCAATACCTGCACTGGAAATTATACCCAAATTCCATCTCTTGCACCCCACCCCTAAGGCAATCAGTCTGCAAAGGGCTTCTTTGACCAAAATTGCCCCCACCACACCCCCACCCCCACCACGGTCAAGCACACGCACACACTCACCCGTATCCCACACCCATTTTTCTCCTTAACCTTCGCCAAAATCACTCAAATGCATTCCAACAAATGTTTGAAAGCTTCTTTTGGAGACTGCCATGGCATGGTCGGTTGCTGCGGAATACCACACTCGTCATTCCTTCCCACTCTCACCCCAATCAAGTTTCTAAAATGTCTTTCAAGAAATAAGCGAGCAATTGGAAATGGCTGTAAAACCTGGGCAGTGGGGGAGGGAAGGAGGGGCTCTGATTCTTGCTAATCTTGGATGTGTCCCTCTTCCTGATGAAAATGAGTCACCATACTTATTATCCAGGATGTTAGCCTGTCTCTGGTCACTGACAATCTCAGGAAAGAAGTAAGGGAAGGAGAGAAGAGAAAAGACCTGGTTTCCAACAGGTAATACCCGGCTGTCTTTCCCATCCCATCGGAGCTCCTAGGGGCGTGGTCCACCCTCTCCTCCGACCAGCTGGTGCACAATCGGCTGCTGATATTAGGAAGGGGATTTTCCCCTTCTGCATGGCCAATTTCTCCCCCAGCCCCAGTTGTCTTAGCTTCTCTTTAAAAAAAAATCTATCAAATCACAGTTTCATTCATTCATTGAAAAATAAATAAATAAATAAATAAATAAATAGGACCTGCACGTTTTTCCATAAATACTTGCGCCCCTTCGAAGCTCATGCATGTACGAAATAAGGCATCTTCCGCAGCACATGTGAGAAAATTGTATGAGAGAGAGGCAATACTCAGTCCTGAATATTATTTCCTCAACCCTGCTTTTTGCAAATAATATAAAGAATTGCCTCCCCATCTTGTAGGTAGACCCCACATCATCTCCCCCGCACCCCTTTCTACGTCCACACCCTCAAGACCAGAGACCTCAAATGCTGAGCATTCACTAATAAGCAAAAAATATATATATATTTCTAGCCAAACAGGCATGTTTTTTCTACCCTCTCCCTAATTAGTAGCAGCATTCCAAAACCAGAGCATGAAAGACAGAAAAGAATAAAAGCTGGGATGCAACCATCAGTTACCATATGCTAAGGAAGCGAGAGCACCATGGCCAGAGCAGAAGCAGTAAAAAAAATTGTTTGCCTTTATAGGGAAATACTGTACTCTGGTTATTTCACAACGGCAAGAAGCAAAAAATCTTTAGCTCTACCTGTTTGGTTCTTCTCATACAGCACAGCATGGTTGTCTCGTCCCTTGCCTTCTTCCTGCCTTCTCTCCTTTCCTTCTCTCTCTTTCTTATTCCCCCCCTCTCCACCTCTTTTCTGCTCGCTTGCTCACTCGCTCTCTCGCGCTAGCGCGCTCTCTCTCCCTCCCTCCCTCTCTCTCCCTCACACACACCAGGGCAGTTAGCAGCAACTGTAAGGTCCACAGCTATTGCTCGTCGCACATGCTCGCTCTCTCTCTCTCTCTAGCGCTCTCTCTCTCTCTCTCTCTCTGGTGCTCTCTCTCCGCTGTCCTCTCTTCTCTTCCCTCTCTTCTCCTTTTTTCTCCTCCCCCCCAATATCTATCTATCTGTCTTTTTCTTCCCTGTCTCTCCGTCTCTTTCTCGGAATTGTTCGCTAGCCTTCAGTGACTAATCACTTCCTCTGGCCCCTACCCCCATTCTAGACAGTCGCCCCCTCCCAGTCCCCTGCCAGCCTCATGAATATTTAAACACCTCCAATCTGGACCCAATTACCCACCGACTTTTCCATTGCATTGAGAGGGTAATGGGGTGGGGGCAGAGAAGGATATTCCAGTCAATCCAGGAGATAGGATAGAGCATGTTTTAGGGAAGAGGGGCTTGAGGAATCCTTGTATTTCTTTAAGAACTCTTCTCCTCTTTTCCTACTATTATAGAAGCAAAGAACAGCTATTTCTAAAGAGGAACTGTAGTCAGTCCTATACAATATAAGTCATATCTGCCATTACATTTTATGCATGGTTAATAACTGAGGTTAATTTCCCTCAAAAAATGAAATAATATGTAAATATCATACACTGTTTATATATTCTTCTCAGTATACATATAACCTGAAATAAATACAAAGCTTAGATATGCACAAGCATATTTTATATATATTCCAATATCCTGGAAAAAATCCACATAAATATATTGCATTTTAAACATTCTAAGCACTTGAGCTCAGAAATAATAAATAATGTTTAAGAATTGGTATCCATATCTAAAAATCACATGGTAGTTTATTTTTCTTAATGCACATATACCTGTTTGTAATTTGTGGTTTCTTCTAATTTTACTGAAAAAGCTGAGCACATTTAAACAGGTCTGTGTAATATTGATGGTGATCAAAATGATATTTTACAATTTGATCATGATAGATTAAAGTGAATTCATCTGAGATGAGAAGAAACGATATGTCACGAAGCCTACTTCTTAAATTCCTTCTATGGCCTTTCATAATTTGGGCGGAGGAACATGTGACTCTTAAAGTGTGTATAGCACAATTTTTCGTTATTTATTGTTGAATGAGTTTGAGTGTATTACTGAAGCTCTTTGCACCTAATTTTCTCATCTTTAAAATGGAGATAATAATGCCAACCTTGACAATGTGTTTTGAGGACTAAATGATATAACGCATGCAAAGCACAACAGTCTCTCTGAGTGTATAATAGCTTTACTCCAGAGACTGTACTTTTCTGAAACTCGGATGACATTTGCAAGTGAGTATCTCAAAGAAGTTTTCAAACTATTTCTTATTGTTCATTAGTGATGACAAGTACCCCAAATTAAACAGCTCATATTCTTCATAGTCCCCTCCTAGACATAAACCTAGTTAATAAGTGGCAACTAGGCAGCTTATTATTAGGCATATTTCAAGACCACTGAGCTCAATAAGTGCTTAGTACATTTTAACATAATTTAAGGTATATCTATTTCAAAATGGACCATCTCAGACAGGTACCTGGGGATGATGATGATGATGATGATACCCAGGAGGTGATACTTAAAATTAGCCTTAATTATTCCTCAGGAGTCTTCCTGAGAATGGCCTGCTTCGGATCCGCTGATTTGGTCTTTCATTCTTCTCAGTTTGCTTCCTAGTTTTCATATTTATGATTAAAAAACAGAATTAGTTTCTGAGTTTAATAATTTTTTAATGTTACAGTGAGCCCAGTTTTGAAAGCCCAGCTGCTTTCAGGACAGCCTTCCATGATTTTAAGTGATAGAAGAGGACAAAGAGTGGGTGAGAAATGGCTCCTACCAGAAACATTCCGGCTGCAGATTAGGAACACCCTACCTAGCCTGCTAGTGGCTAAAGAGTAATGAAGGGAGGAGGCAGAGAATGTGGGGATTTGGGATGATGGAGAAGAAATTGCTCCTTTTGGTGTTTAAACAGGATAACTCCATTGATAAGACCATTTCATAACTATGTGGCCAAACTTAAAGAGTGGGACTAACTCCTTTCCCTGTACTCACCTCAGCCATCCCATTTATATTTTTTCCCCTTTATTTATGGGAAGGAACCTTGGAAGCAAAGTGGCATAATGAAGTTAAACAAGCTAGGGCTTAAAACTGGGCACAAGCATTAATGAACTTTGTGACTAAATATGTGAAACCACCCAGCGCAGAATCAGCTTCCTCATCAGTTTACATGCATTATTTTATCTAATACTCAAAATGAGGTAGGCACAAGCAGTAATCCCATTTTGATGGGGATGCTAAAGCTAAGGGAAGTTAAGTGCCTTGACTAAGTCACAGAGCTAATAAGTAGTAAAGCTAGGACTCTAAAAGTCTTTTAACCACTAGGCTACGTCAATCACCAGTTAATAGGCCTCTACTCTTCATTACTTCTGGTCCTAAAGAGATTAAACTACATAGTGGCAGTTTTAATCTTGAAATGAAATCAGCATTCAATGTTGAAATGAAATCAGCAAGATCCATCTTTTAGGCCCAACTCTTACTTCAAGAGCCATGGAGAACAAGCTGATATCTGCATACAATAGAGAGCCCTCCATGTATTTCTGACGAGATGTCTGCTCCTTCAACTACCCTCAGGTGTCTCAGTGTGTAAGGTCCTCACCATTTTGGATGACTTCCTCTGGACATACTACATTCTGTCAATGAAACTTTAAAAATTACCTCCCAATTTGGGAGCCTAAAATTCCAAATTTAATTTGAATAACATGGAATCAATTCTAATGGATCTTTTTCTCTAAGCAATGGTGGTTATGGACGGCAAAAGAATAAGGGAGTGAAAAGCACAAACGGATATGAGCTTTGCAAAAAATATATAAAAAATAAAATAACTGATGTCCCCATTTTTGCCAAGCAAATACACAATAGACCCACTAATCCTTGTTCTTTATAACTAATCCTAGAAAATGCATAGGCTTAAGCCCCATGACTACCTTTTACAATTTTAGATTGGCAAATTAACTCATAATACTATCAATTAACTTCTTGACTATAGGTTAGACAATAATAACATTCTAGAAAAAAATGAAGAGTGGTGGAGGCCAGGTCCCAGTTGCATGATCAGATCTCTTTGAACTTTATACTAAAGTGATACTGCTTGTATAATAAATCCAGAAGTCACTGGCCTTTACTAAGGGCTCTGTCAAATAGTCTACCATTTTAAGATTATGGCTGGTACTTGAGAGAAGATAATGTCATCAATTCAGGTAGAAAATATGTTAGTATTATTTCTCTCTTTTTAAAAATTTTATTTTATATTTTATTTTATTCTATTTTATTCTGAGACAGGTTTTCTCTCTGTCACCCAGGCTGGTGTGCAGTGGTGCAAACATAGCTCACCACAACCTTGAAATCCTAGGCTCAAGCAATCTTCTACCTCAGCCTTCTGAGTACACAAGCCTTCTGTGAACTAGAAGTACACATCACCACTCCTGGCTAATTTTTTTTTTTTTTTTGTAGAGAAAGGTCTCATCATGTTGCCTAGACTGGTCTCAAACTGCTGGCTTCAAGCAATTCTCTCACCTCGGCCTCTTCTCTTATTTTTTCAGTGCTTAATCTAAGCCTTTTACTTGCTGCATTAGTTTTCTAGCATTGCCGTAACAAAATAGCACAGACTGGGTGGCCTAAAAAACAGAAATGTAATTTCTCACAGTTCTGAAGCCTGGAAGTCCAAGATCAGGCTGCTGGCCGAGTTGGTTTCCTCTGAGGGTCCTAAAGGAAGGTTCTTTCCAAACCTCTTTCCTGCACTTGCAGCTGGCCACCCTCTGCTGCCTCTGCACATGGCGTGGTTGTCCCTCTGTGTGCATGTGCACCCCTGCTCTCTGTTCCTGTGTATCGTAAGCTCCCCTTCATAAAGGCACCAATCAAATTGGATTAGGGCCCACACCTATGGCCTCATTTCACCTTAATTTTCTCTGTAAAAGGTCACATTAAAGATCTCCAAATACAGTCACATCTTAAGGTACTGGGAGTTAGGTTTCAACATATGAATTTGCAAATAAGGGGGACATAATTCAACCCAAACACCTGCTTTCTCTGTCCATACTTGCTGTTTTCATTCACTTAATCTATAGTTTCTATGTTGCAAAAATCATCCTGCCCTCAAGAAAAGTCACACATACATGAAAAGCAAAGCAAACACTGTGTGCACAAAATATGATTCAATGTCAAATGTGTTTGATAAGAATTCAAAATAGGAAATAAACCACTGTAGACTAAGATGGGCCTTTCTTTTCAGGATTAGGATTAGAATGAATAGAGAAGACATAGGAGTTTTAAAAAAGGGAAAGGGATGACATTAGAAAAGAGAAAATGCACAAAGAGTCACTGCATGATCAAGGGACTGGCAGGATACAGAAGTGGGGGAAGTTGTAAAGGATAATGGTAAGAGATAATGTTGAAAAGGTAGGTTAAAGCCAGGTTAAGAGGGATCTTCAAGATCAGGCTAAGGGGATGTATTAGTTTCCTAGGCCTGCTGTAACAAATTTGGTAGCTTAAAACAACAGAAAATTACTTTCTCACATTTCTGAGAACCTGAAGTCTGAAATCAGTTAGCAGGGTTTGTTCCCTCTGGAGGCTCTGAGGGAGGATACATTCCAGATCTTTCTTTTAGCTTCTGGTGGCTGTGGTCAATCTTTGGTGTTGTTTTGAAGAAGCATCACTCTAATCTCTGCCTTCATCTTCATAAGACCTTCCCCTCTCTGTGTCCCTGTGTCTTTCCCTTTTCTTCATTCTTTTTTTTTTTGAGACAGAGTCTTGCTCTGTCACTTGGGCTGCAGTGCAATGGTGGGGTCTCGGCTCACTGCAACTTCTGCCTCCCAGGTTCAAGTGATTTTCTTGCTCCAGCCTCCTGAGTAGCTGACACTACAGGTGTGTGCCACCACAGCTGGCTGATTTTTGTATTTTTAGTAGAGTACTAGTTTTGCCATCTTGGCCAGGCTGGTCTCAAACTCCTGACCTCAGATGATCCACCCGCTTCAGCCTCTCAAAGTGCTTGAATTACAAGCATGAACCACTGCGCCTGGCCCCATCTTTCTCTTTCTTAGAAAGACATCTGTCATCAAATTTAGGGCCCTCCCTAAATCCAAGATGATCTCATCTTGAGATCCTCAACTTCATTACAAATTACACCTGCAAAGACTTTTTTTCCAAGAAAGTTCACATTCAGTGGTACCAGGAATTAGGACTTGGACATAGCTTTTTGAGAAATGCAAGTCACCCTACTACAAGGAATTAGACCTAAGATTTGTGGATGGGGACATTTTAGAGAATGCCTGTGGTAACATTTTGTAGTATGAAATGGTGAGAAAGATATACTGGGGTCTTGTAAGAAAAACATATATCTGGGAGGAACTGTGGGAGAAAAAGTGAACTGTCACCTGTTAAGTACCTAATATGTTACATATACCACATATTTTGTGCTTTACATATTTTGTTTCTTTTATCTCACAGGAGAATATCTAGGAGGAAGAGAAGAATGGAAGAACCAAAAGTTGTACAGAGATTGAACCTAGACAGCCTGGAAAATGAGAATTATAAAAGTCAGAAAGGGACCTGGTTTTGTGAGAAAGGTGATGAGTCAAGCTTGAAAGTGTTCATTTTATGAAAGCATTGACATGTTCAAGAGCAATACAGGATCAGATGGTAAGAAACAAGAGTCAGAATTGTCTTTCTATGGGTCATTGTTGGAGCCATCAAAGGGAATTCATTTTGTGAGCTACAGTGTGCTATAGAAATCAGAGGACCAAAGAATAAACTTTGAGAAATGTTCAGGATTCAGGAACTTAAAGACAGGATCAAGAAAAGAAGCCATCAAGGGGGTAAACTAGAGGTAACAATAGCCTAAAAAATGCTTGAGAAAGTTCCTTGCCTTTATCTTCTTAAAATGTCATTTATAAATTCAATTGATTTGTCATTATTTAAATACCTGCATTAGCAAGTAAACCAGGTGTGATTTTATAAGTATCCATAGTGAGAACTATTCATGGAATGACACACCTCTTTCCAGAGGAAGGGAACGTTCTACATTGTGCTGTCTCAAGATGTTAATTTTAAACATCCTGAATGGAAATACTGAAATTCAAAAACCATAACAATAGCTGGTCAGAAAACAATATATCATCAAGACCCAAGATTTGAAGTAGGACAACATGGAGGTGGACTGACGTTAAACTAACATCCTCTTAGCTAAAAAGTAACAAAACAAAAAACACAACAAAGAAAACTCCAAATTAAAATCTTTACTTTTCAGTGGCGAGATTCTTACAGCGCTTGGTTTCCACACCTTCTCGGTTATAGTGGGGCATTTTCTACAGTAGAAGATGCCTCATGTGCGTCTACCAGGTGAAGAAGCAGCAGCAGCAGAAATCATAAAATTAGATCGTTGCTCTATACAAATCAAGCTGAAACAATAATTATATCTAAGAGTGTACTGGGAAATCTTCAATATGCCTGTGGACTTTTAAATACTTTTTAACAGCATTCAGGGCTCAGGTGACCTTGGTCTGGGACACATTTCTCAAGGTCTGTTAGCACCAAACCACCCTAAATGTGGATTCCTCATGTTTGCCCTGTTCCATGGCTTGGCACCCAGCAGTACAACATTAAATAAAATCTCTCTCAAATAGAAACTTTAGAACTAGGTATTCAACTACTTGCTGTGAATATACACAGATGGCTCATAGATACCCCAATCTCAAACTAAAACTCAACTTGGCCTCTTGGCTGCCAGCTTGTTCCTCTCCATGTATTCCCAGTATTAGTAGAGCACCCCATGATTCATCATTCACCCTAGTCAGCATCACCTCCTCCTTCTCCATGACAACCACCACTCCGCAACCAACCAGTTTTCATTTCCTCCTAAATGTTCTGCCCATCTTTATGTCTGAAATATTCTTTTTTAAGTCGTTCTTCTTCAATTCCTCTAACGCAGGCCTTCAGCATTTCTGGCCAAGATTATTGCAATAACATTCTAATTGGTTTTGCTATTTTTGTATTTACCCACCATTTAGTTCTACCTTCCACACTTCACCCAGATGGATCTATCTAAAATGAAAATCAAACAACACCCTTCCCCTTCCTAAAATCCCTCTGTGGATCCCTGTGCCATAATTAGTCAGTCTCAAACTTTCAGCACACAAAAGAACCGCCTGAGGAACTTGCTAAAAATGCAGATTCTCTGTACTTCTTTAACAGATCATTGGACTCGGTAGATGGGAGGAAGTGCTTAGAATCTGCAATGTGTATAGTTATCGTTTTGGGATAAGGTTGGCACAGTGATCCTTGGATCACACTTCAAGAAAGAATGGTCTGAGGAACAAAGCTCAAGCTCGAATTAATGACTCCTGAAACTGTTCTGGCAGTATCTTCTACCTCTCCCCATTTTACACTTTATAATGTAATGATGAAATCGTTCAATGAACACCCCATCTTGTTTCCATTCTTGAAGCCATTCTGTTCCATATACTTAGAAAAATTTACCCACTTCATATGAGTCTTGAAAACTCAGTAACCAGACAAATAGTAAATTTCCCTGAGCAGCCTTCTCTGAACTCCCAGAAGAGACTTGCTCACCTCCTCTGGGTCCCATAACACGCAGGATACAGTATTTTATTGGCACTTGCCACACTAATATTATTTACTGTCCTCACTCAGATGTAAGTTTTTTGTTTGCAGGGGCCCTCTCTTATTCGTCTTTTTACTCCTAGCACCTGTCCTGGTGGCTGGCACATAACAAGTACTCAGCAAATATTTTCTGACCAGACCTGGATTGTTGTTCTGAGATGATGATGCCAGGCAGAGCCTGCCAAAAGCTTCCAGGCAGACATGGCTGCATCTGGTTCCAAGGAGAGGCTTGCCTCTATGATATGATGTCACCATATTAATTAGGCTGATAGCCTTTCAGTACGGCATCACTGCCAGGACTCACCCTGCTTCCTGTAGGCAGACAAGATTTCTGAAGCCAAGATCTGGATGATTTAGGGGACCCTCCAAAACTCCATCCATCTTTCCAGACTTGTCTCAAGTCCTTTCAGAATTCCTCCTTCCAGCACACCATAGAAGCCACCTGAATTTCTGAATAGCCAATATTCCATAATAAAGAAATCTTAGTGAGGGAGCCCTGTGCTGGTGGCACAGGAAGAGAAGATTTTCATCTATGTAGCCCATAAGCTAAGACTTAACTTGTCACTCAGCTCCAGAGGAAGTTTATGATTGAGTGAAAAATCTAACTCAGGGGCTTACTAGTGCATTAAGCAGGTAAGGTGAAAAATTCCATTAAATTACACCAACTTCCACCACCAACACACCATCACAGGCTGAAATCAAAGCATTCCATTGGACTTAGTCATTGAAGTAGCCACAGAACTTTTTGCATACCTCTTTTCTATTCGCCTTTCAGTATTGTGACGGTTTATTTACAAGCCTATATCCTGCCTAAAGTGCACATTTCTGGATGGCAAGCACCATGTCTCAGTTTTTAAATTTGTTTTTTAAATTTGTTTTAAATTTAAACCATTTAAACACCAATTTGTTGGTGTTTCCAGCAGGGATATATATGGGCCTTATCTGGCTTAAAGAGTATATGATTTGGAGGGGCCCTTCTTTAAGAAAAAGAATACGAGTTAAGTATGAAATGAATACTTATATAGAATAAGGAAATAAATCACAAGTTATATATTTTTAAACGTTGATATCTATCACAAACATCATAGCATTCAGAAACACAAATGTATTATTTTCTTTAATTTAATGTAACTTAATTGTACATTCTGGGATACATGTGCAGGTTTGTTACATAGGTAAAGGTGTGCCATGGTGGTTTGCTGCACCTATCAATCCATCACCTAGGTACTAAGCCCCGCATGCATTAGCTATTTATCCTGATGCTCTCCCTCCCACTCCCCTTCTCCTGACAGGCCCCAGTGTGTGTTGCTCTCCTCCCTGTTTCCATGTGTTCTCATCATTCAGCTCAAAATTATAAGTGAAAACATGCAGTGTTTGGTTTTCTGTTTCTGCATCAGTTTGCTGAGGATAATGGCTTCCAGCTCCATCTATGTCCCTGCAAAGGACATGATCTTGTTCCTTTATATGGCTGCATAGTATTCCATGGTGTATATGTACCATATTTTCTTTATCCTGTCTATCATTGATCGGCATTTGGGTTGATTCCATGTTTTTGCTATTGTGAATAGTGCTGCAATGAACATACGCATACATGTATCTTTATAATAGAATGATTTATATTCCTTTGGGTATATGCCCAGTAAATGGCATGGCTGGGTCAAATGGTATTTCTGGTTCTAGGTCTTGAGGAATCACCACACTATCTTCCACAATGGTTGAATTGAACTAATTTACATTCCCACCAACAGTGTAAAAGTGTTCCTATTTATCCACAGCCTCACCAGCATCTGTTGCTTCTTGACTTTTTTTTTTTTTTTTTTTTGAGATGGAGTCTCGTTTTGTTGTCCAGGCTGGAGTGCAGTGGCGTGATCTCGGCTCACGGCTAGCTCTGCCTCCCAGGTTCATGCCATTCTCTTGCCTCAGCCTCCTGAGTAGCTGGGACTACAGGCACCTGCCACCACACCCAGCTAATTTTCTGTATTTTTAGTAGAGACAGGGTTTTATCCTGTTAGCCAGGATGGTCTCGATCTCCTGACCTTGTGATCCGCCCAATTTGGCCTCCCCAAGTGCTGGGATTACAGTCATGAGCCACCGCATCTGGCCTCTTGACTTTTTAATAATCACCATTCTGACTGGTGTGTGATGGTATCTCACTGTGGTTTTAATTTGTATTTCTCTGATGATCAGTGATGTTGAGCTTTTTTTCATATATTTGTGGGCCACATAAATGTCTTATTTTGAGAAGTGTCTGTTCATATATTTTGCCCACTTTTAATGGTTTTTTTTTTTCTTGTATATGTATTTATGTTCTTTGTAGATTCTGGATGACCTTTGTTAGATGGGTAGATTGCAAAAATTTTCTCCCATTCTGTAGGCTGTCTGTTCACTCTGATGGTCGTTTCTTTTGCTGTGTGACAGCACTTTAGTTTAATTGGATCCCATTTGTCAATTTTTTGCTTTTATTACAATTGCTTTTGGCAATTACATCATGAAATATTTGCCTGTGCCTATATCCTGAATAATATTGTTTAGATTATCTTCTAGGGTTTTTATAGTTTTGGATTTTACCTTAAGTCTTTAATCTGTCTTGAGTTAATTTTTGTATAAGGTATAAGGAAGGGGTCCAGTTTCAATTTTCTGCATATGGCTAGCCAATTTTCCCAGCCCCATTTGTTAACTGTCTCTGTTTGTAGATGACATGATCCAATATCTAGAAAACCCCATCCTGTCAGCCCAAAGCTTCTTGAGCTGATAAGCAACTTCAGTGAAGTCTCAGGATGCAAAATCAACATGCAGAAATCACTAGCATTTCTATATACCAACAATAGACAAGCAGAGAGCCAAATCATGAATGGACTCCCATTCACAGTTGTTACAAAGAGAATAAAATACCTAGGAATACAGCTAACACGGGAAGTGAAAGACCTCTTCAAGGAGAACTACAAACCACTGCTCAAGGAAATCAGAGAGGACACACAAATGCAAAATATTCCATGCTCATGGATAGAAAGAATCAATATGATGAAAATGGCCATACTGCCCAAAGTAATTTATAGATTCAATGCTATTCCCATTAAATTATAATACCATTGACATTCTTCACAGAATTAGAAAGAAACTACTTTAAAATTCATATGGAACCAAAAAAAGAGCCCATACAGCCAAGACAATCTTAAGCAAAAAGGACCAAGCTGGAGCATTACACTACCTGACTTCAAATTATACTCCAAGGCTACAGTAACCTAAACAGCATGATGCTGGTACAAAAACAAACACATAGACCAATGGAACAGAATAGAGATCTCAGAAATAAGGCCATACATCTACAACCATCTGATCTTTGACAAACCTGACAAAAACAAGCAATGGGGAAAGGAATCCCTATTTAATAAATGTAATATTTTCTAATAACTGCATGGCAGATCTCTGTAATTTTTTTTTGCATTTTTTTAGCTCTCTGCTCTTTGATAATCTCTTTATGTGAAAATGACTTTGTAATATAATTTTTTAAGGGAGAATGGAAAGATAATGTAGCGTTTCCTCTAAAATAGTTGGATTTGATTTTACTATTGAGAGTTGGGAGTCTTAAAACAGGAGACTTCATGTACAGATGTATTTGTTGTGTAGGGCACTAGCAGTAATACAAAAACACAGGAATTCTGAGAAATTCTATTTCAAACAATTGCTATCAAAAGAGAAAAATATGTATATTTATAGTTGTATACACAGCATTATCAAACTTATTTCTGACAAAAATATCTTTGATTTTTATCAGGCTTTGATAAGAACTGAATTCTCCCACTCACAATTTGGCACAGGTAATGATTGGAATTTCTCCCAGACCAGCTTCTGGCTTCATACATTTCAAACCTTGATTCTCATCTTTACCATGTGTTTCAGATGCCAGGCAACATATGACATGTTTGTATTCAACCTCTGGTCCTGACCTTCTGGTCACGATGCCCAGTGCATTGGCACGTTGCATTACTTGAAGCCATTCCTACACCAGGATAACTAGCAATAACTTAACTCTACATAGAAGTCCCTAGTTGCAACATAAATATATCCCATTAAACCTAATCTGCATGTAATACCAATACAATTCCTCATCTTAGCTGATTTCCTAAATTTCCCACAGCCATTCAACACAACCTGACCTGAGGGGAAATATTGCAGAGGGGAAGTTTAAACAGAAAGAGATAGCAGTCTTAATGGATTGCTGTTAAAATATTTTGCTATTTCAAATATTATACAAAAGCGGAACCATGGACACATGGTCCATCCAAGTGAGAAGCTCTGAAGCTCAGGCCACATTAGTTTCTTGGTTAATATGATTCTGCCCTCTCGGATTGAGTACAGAGCTATTGAATCTTCAATAAACAATTAATTATTAAAGAAAAACAGGAGGGAGGAAGAAAGGAAGAGATGATGAAGAAAACCAGAGAATAAGGGAAAAAAAGGAGGAAGGCTGTTTTAGCTAAATTTCGAACATTGATTTTCAGAATACCTAATTGTTTCAATCTGCTATTGTTATTTTGTTCTGCACAGACATGGCTAGATTTCTCACCATCTCCACTCATATCCTGCATTTGTCCCACTCTAAATTTTCTTCTGGAATGCACATGGTTTGGAGAAATGACAAAACACAGCCTTTCTGGTGGGCTTTAAACTTGAAGCTCTCCATTTGGGTTCTATTAAACACTAACTGTCATCACATGGGGTATCAGAGAGGTGTTTTTCTTCAAAGCCCATATCCCTAAATGCATCACCTTTTATCTTCTCTTGTCTTATGATACCTCTTTTACTATAATACCATATGATACCTCTTTCTAAAATACACTATTGTCTACAGACTGGGAAAGTATTGGGAGGTTTCATATTTATAAAATTTACAGTTGTACGGTAAAATAAATTTCAGATATTTAGCATGATTTTACTTAATCTCCTTTCTTGGCTTGAGGCACAGATACATTTCACTGATTTCAACCCTCATTCAAAGAGGGAAGTTCGCTCTGTAATTTAATCCTTTGGGTTACTGTTTCCTTTCCCCACCCTTCTATAATTCTGTCAAGCCAAAAACTGAGCTTTTTTACTTAACAACCTTGGTCTTTTTATGCCTGAAATCCATCTACCCTTCTCCTTTAAATTAAAATTGTTCATAGTGAAGCTACCAGAAACACACGAGAATGTCTAATGTAACCCAGCCACAGAATTTTCTTGAACAAACTTCTCCATTTTCTCTCCTTAAAGCATGGGGATAAAGATTTCCAATAATCTTCATTCGATCTTCCTTTAAATTGCTTCTAGACCTACTAGTTACTCCAAAATTATTTTGCTGGTTTTCAGTTCTTTACTTCCAAGTTCTCTACGTCAAGTTCTCTCTTCCTTTTTCATCTAAAAATCCCAAACTTCTCTAAAATTCAACCAAAAACTTCACCATTGAGGCCTTTCAAAATTTTTTGTTGATTAAAAAAGGTCCCTGACTGAACTTCTAAGACAATGTTAGCTATCTACAACTGCACTATACAGCTGATTCTTGAACAACAGGGGTTTGAACTGCATGGATTCACTTATACACAGATTTTCTTCCACCTCTGCCACCCCTGAGAGAGCAAGACTGTTGCTCCTTCTTCCTTATCTTCCTAATCCTATTCAACATTAAGATGAGGGGGATAATGATGATTCATTCCACTTAATGAAAAATAAATATATTTTTCTTAAGATTTTTAAATAACATTTTATTTTCTGTAGCTTACTTTAAGACTACAATATATGGGCTGGGCGTGGTGGCTCAAGCCTGTAATCCTAGCACTTTGGGAGGCCGAGGTGGGCGGATCACGAGGTCAGGAGTTCGAGACCATCCTGACCAACGTAGTGAAACCCTGTCTCTACTAAAAATACAAAAAAATTAGCAGGGCGTGGTGGTGGGCATCTGTAGTCCCAGCTACTCGGGAGGCTGAGGCAGGAGAATGGCGTGAGGCGTGAACCTGGGAGGTGGAGCTTGCAGTGAGCCGAGACGGTGCCACTGCACTCCAGCCTGGGGGACAGAGCCAGACTCTGTCTCCAAAAAAAAAAAAAAAAAAAAAAAGACTACAATATATGCTACATATGCAAAATATATGTTAATCAACTGTTTATGTTATTGATAAAGCTTCTGGTCAACTGCAGGGTGTTAGCAATTAAGATTTTGGTGAGCCAAAAGTTATACTAGAATTTTCAGCTGGGTGGGAAATCAGCACTCCTAACCCCCATGTTGTTCGAGGGTTAACTGTATTTTGATCCATACCACAGTCTCCCTAATCCACATATGAATGTTGAGTACAAGAGGGTGATTTTATACATACATTAATTATATTTTTAATTCATTTCTTTAGACTATACAGCATTGGAAGTTTACAATTTTTGAAGCTGGAGTTCAAAAACATCTTCTTGTCTATATTCCTGTCACCAACTAGTTACTCTGAAGTTTTACTTTTTCTTTTAATCAAGGAAGTCTCTCATTAGTTTTGTCATTCTCATTCCTAATATCTGATATATTAGGAGTGTCTTTCCTTCTTGTTAGCAAATTGTCATCTTTTGGACCTCCATCAGAGTAGATGTGTTTAATGGTCTGAATGACAATGAGGATATGGACTCCCTCTTAACAAGCCTTGAAAAATTAGATTCACAGAAATTTATCTCTGCTTAACTCCAATCATTTACATTGCATGTGCTGAACTTCAAAGATTCCAGGTCAGACAATACCTATAAGATCATCCACACAGCTCCCTATTTGATGTTACTAAAAGTTAAAACATCCTGTGCTTGAAGGAAAGCAGGTTACTTCCAAGCTTTTCATTTTTAACTTTTAACAACTGTTGGGATTCTTTCCTATAAAAACTGATGTTTGTCTCCCTATAAAGTTCACCTGTTTAGCCCTGTTTGGATGTGTTGGGGCCACCAACAATAATATTACTTTCACATATTATTTCAGCAAGTGGTTTAATACAAAACCTGCATCCTCCCCAAGTCTTCGGTATGCTACACATCTCTTGAGCTAGTTTTCATTTTACAAGATTTTGAGTCTCCTCATTTTGGTTACGCTCCTATCTTCTTTCAACACACTATAATTTATCTATATCCTGGAAAATGTAGGATCCATAACTAATAATTGTATTTGAGGTGAGAAAAGATGAGATGGGAAAAGTGAATAAATCACTGCCATAATTAATATTAAATATTAAATAATATATCACAGAACTTAAGAGCTCTGTTCTGTCTCTCTCTCTCTCTCTGTGTGTGTGTGTGTCTCACTATCATACCAATTAATTGTGAAATTATTAAGTGGTATGTGCTGCTAAATGTTTAACAACTGGCTTTCGGGGGAAGGAGAAGATATTATTTGTAATATTTTTCAATTTCCATGATGTAAACACTCCCACCATGACATATTTCAAGCCATGAATGTGGCATCATTAAATGCAGAGCTGGAAAATGATGCACAGCATAACATTATATAGTACGTCTACCATACAGATAAAACAGATGTAAATAATCTCAAAAGCATAGATAACAGTAAAATAAAATAATTAAGAAGTGATGCATTTTCAGTATTTATCATTGTTTTAATATAATTATTTAACTTTGTGTTCATATAATTTAATTTGTAATAATGACTGTTTACCAACTGGCTTTCAAAATTCCTGAAAACTTAACAATTGGCTTACAAAAAAATGACCATATTGCCAAAGGCAATCTACAAAGTCAATGCAATTCCCATCAAAATACCACCATCATTCTTCACAGAACTAGAGAAAACAATCCTAAAATTCATATGGAACCAAAAATTGCCCACATAGCCAAAGCAAGACTAAGCAAAAAGAACAAATCTGGAGACATTACATTACCTGACTTCAAACTATACTATAAGGTCATAGTCACCAAAATAGGACAGTACTGGTATAAAAATAGGCACATAGACCAATGGGACAGAATAGAGAACCCAGAAATAAAGCCAAATATTCACAGTCAACTGATCTTTGACAAACAAACAAAAACATAAAGTGAAGAAAGGACACCCTATTTAACAAATGGTGCTGGGATAATTGGCAAGCCACGTGCAGAAGAATGAAACTGGATCCTCATCTCTCACCTTATACAAAAATCAACTCAAGATGGATCAAAGACTTAAATCTAAGACCTGAAATCATAAAAATTCTAGAAGATAACATTGGACAAACCCTTTTAGACATTGATTCAGGCAAAGACTTCATGACCAAGAACCCAAAAGCAAACGCAACAAAAACAAAGATAAATAGATGGGCCTTAAACTAAAAAGCTTCTGCAGAGCGGAAGAAATAATCAAAGGAGTAAACAGACAACCCACAGAGTGGGAGAAAATCTTTGCAATCTATACATCTGACAAATGACTAATATCCAGAATCCACAAGCAACTCAATCAAATCAGCAAGGAAAATACAAACAATCCTATCAAAAAGTGGGCTAATGAATAGACAATTCTCAAACAAAGATAAGTAGATGGCCAACAAACATACGAAAAAATGCTCAACATCACTGATTATCAAGGAAATGCAAATCAAAACCACAATGTGATGCCACCTCACTCTTGCCAAGAATGGTCATAATAAAAAAAAATCAAAAAATGAGATGTTGGCATGGATGTGGTGAAAAGGAAACACTTTTACACTGTTGGTGGAAATGTAAACTAGTATAACCACTATGGAAAACAGTGTGGAGATTCCACACTGTTTAAGAACTATAAGTAGATGTACCATTTGATCCAGCAATCCTGCTCCTGGGTATCTACCCAGAGGAAAATAAGTCATTAATCAAAAAAGATACTCGCACATGCATGTTTATAGCAGCATAATTTGCAATTGCAAAAATATGGAGCCAGCCCAAATACCCATCAATCAATGAGTGGGTAAAGAAAATGTGGTATACCATGGGGTATGACTCAGCCATAAAAAGGAAAAAAATAATGGAAATTGTAGCAACCTAGATGGAACTGGAGACCATTATTCTAAGTGAAGTAACTCAGGAATGGAAACCAAATATCGTGTGTTTTCACTCATAAGTGGGAGCTAAGCTATGAGGATGCAAAGGCATAAGAATGATGCAATGGACTCTGGGGACTCAGGGGGAAGGGTGAGGGGGGTGAGAGATAAAATGCTACACATTGGGTACAGTATACACTGCTTGGGTGATGGGTGTGCCAAAATCTCAGAAATCACTACTAAAGAAATTATTCATGTTACCAAACACCACCTGTTCCCCAAAAACCTACTGAAATAAATAAATTTAAAAAAAATTGGCTCACAAAAGCCCATACTACCATGTCTAGAATACCACTAATGTATTCCAACTAGAATATCAAAACATTTATTTACACCATCCTGAACTTTTCAGTTGTATTATAATTTTGTTTCATTTTTTTCACCAGGGTAAAATATTGGATATGTGTTCTTGTTTATTTTTATCTCCTTAGATAAAACCAATCACTTCACTCTATCAATATTCTTTAGATCTTAATTCTGTCATCCCAGATCTCCATCATCTTTATCCCTTCTGGCTTGTTTGTACACATTTAATTAGCAAGCCTTATATTTTTCTACCCAAGGTATTGAATTTTTCAAAAAAAAAAAAAAGACCTTACAGGACATAGCCAAGGATAGAATCCTTGGCCAGGCAAATTGAATTCTCACTCCACACAAACACCAAATCATTAATCAACATTGATTCAACAAGGTATTTTGCCTACTGAATTGCCTTTGCATCTAGTCCAAATTTCTTTCTTCACCTTGTGCATAAGACTCTGGAGAAATTATTTATTTAGTGCATAACTGAGTCCCGAATCCCTCACTTAATTCCTTCTTATGTCAGAGATAAAGGTTACATTCCCCCTATGCAAAGCTGATCACACTCTCCAGGATGCATCAATGATACCTCCTCTCATCTCTCTTTTCAACCTGCCTCTCCTACCTCCACTCTCTAGTATATAAACATAACATATAAGCTGTGCCTGAAAATATTTTTTTTTCTCCACTCTGCCTTTTCTCCCATTTGGCATATTGCAGATTTCAGTTTTTTCCACTCTCCTTGGGCTTACTATTCCATCTGTCCCCCTTTATTCTCAGCAGATGACTAATACCATGACCTTGCTCCCACTTACAAAGTAGATGCATTCAGGCAGGGACTCCACCCATTTGCTGCTTTGCCACCTTCAGACTTATCAGCACCCGAACCTGGCCAAGTGGAGGTGGAAGTTTCCCCTCCATATTTGGAATATCATCTTCTCACAGTAATTCCTCAGAGACATTGGTTCTCCTATTCTGTCTCTTATATCATCACTCTCTTCTTCTCAACTGAATCTTTAGCCTCATCCTTTAGATGGCTCTAGCCTCTTTCTTCTCTTTATAAGTAAAATATTACCCTTCAACTCTAGTTCTCCATCTTACTGTACTCCTTTGCCTACCATCTGCACTTGTTCACCCCATCTTCAATTCTCAGCTCTCAGCAATTTGCCTTTTGGGTTCACCACTCCACTGGGTCACCAGGAAGTTCATAGTTGCAACACACACACACAAATACATACATATGGACGCTTGTGATTTCTTACCTTATTTGACTTCTCTGAAGCTTCAAGACTAACCACTTCTGTTTTATGTGGCTTTTTCTTTTTCTCTTACCTTTGTTTCAATGACACCTTACTCTCCTAATTTTCTTTCTCCATCACTGGATTTCTTCCCTTTCTTTTTGTCAGGTTTCTCTTCCTCAGTCTCCACTTGCCTGGGCATTCTCAGCAATCCCCACAGCTTCCACCACCACCACATCTTTGGGTATGACTCTAAATTCTCTATTTTCAGCCTAGACCTTGTTGGAATTTTGCTTCAAATGTAGATCTCCATATGCGTGATTCATTCTCCCAAAATGAACATTTTTTTCTTCCCCCTGCATCCTCTCACCAAAATATGCACCTCTTCCTGCAATCCCTATTCTTGTTTATAGGACTACCACTCACCCACTTGCCCAAGCCAGAAATATCCTGGAAACCTCTCTCTTTCTCTTCACCCACGTTCAATAAGTCACGAAACCTGCTAGATGTCAATACTTTAAATTCTCATTTTTTGTCAGATTTTTTAAATGGTAGTTTTCTGATTACTTCCACTGCCTGTAGTCTCACTTCGTTAATCTTTCCTCTACTTACAACCAGAATCATCTTTCTGAAACAAACCTGCCAGGTCATGGTCCTCCACTACTTAATACCCCACAGTGGCTCTCAGTTCATGTCAGAAACATGTCTAAATGCCTCATCATCACGTAACCTGTCTGGCTACCTCTCCAATGACATCCCTAAATATCGAATTTACTGCATTTTCTAAATACATCTATGCCTTAATTATTTCTATGTCTTTATACACCCTGATTGCAATTCACAGAATAATTTTCCCCATTGTTTAGTGATTGAATTCTCATTTTTTCAAGTAACAGCTAAAATATACTCTCCTCTGTGAAAAATGACATTCCTCATACCACAATTTCTTACATGTTACAATTCTTTCTTGTACAGGACACTGTCAAGCATTTGTCACATGTTGACAGTATTTATTTACCTGCCTATTTTCATCACTAGATGGGAACTTGAAAAGCAACAAATTTGTTAAAGGAAGGAATTAAATTGTCTTTATCTTTGTATCTCCAGTTCTTAGCACATGGCCCATCACATCTTAGGTAACTCAGTAAATCTTCACTGAATGAATGACTTTATTTAATACATGATACCCCATTTAAAGAAAGAAATGTAGAAACTAGCCTGATTTGCTCTTGATGAACAGAGGCTGGTTCTTTGGGATTAGTACTTTTTTATTTCTTCTCAAAACATAATTGCAATATTCAGCTCTAGATTAATGAACCAATAATAAATTCATTAGTTTTATTAATAAACACTTTTCTCCACATTTTAATTTTTTGAGAACAGAAACAAAATTTCCTTAAACCCAACTCCCTTGCCCCAGAAATGCTACTATACTCTGCCATTTATGTAAGACTCATCACTGTTGGGTAAAATTTTTTGGAGTGTATGTATGTATGTGCAAAACCGGGCATAGAAGGGATGTACCAGGAAGGCTTTAGAGCTATAAGTAACTGAACCCAATTTATTAATGACTTAAAAAATTAAGAATTGAAGCCTGGCACAATGGGGTTCACCTGTAGTCTCAGCTACTAAAGAGGCTGAGACGGGAGTATCATTTAAGCCCAGGAGTTTGAGTCCAGTCTGGGCAACATAGCGAAACCTTCTTTCACACACACACACACAGAAAACAAAACCAAACAAACAAAATAAAAATAAGAGTTGAACATTATTCTATAATAAGAAGCATGGTGGTAAGTAATTTCTTGCATTCATTCATCTCATGGATGGCATCGTTAGGGACCCAAGCTCTTTACTTTTGTATGCTTGGATATATTTAACCATTTTCTGTGTGTGCCTTCCCCCTCTCTGCCTTCCTCCCATCCTATGGGTGTTGTCTCTGATGGTAGAATGGCTGCTACAGCTCCAGGAATTACAGATGCTTTTCAGGCAGGTAAGAGACGAAGCAGGAATACCAATACATGGCCCTTTTGTAAGAAAGTAATAGTGTGTGTGGAATTGGTGGGTTCCTGGTCTCACTGACTTCAAGAATGAAGCTGCGGACCGTCGTGGTGAGTGTTACAGTTCTAAAGGCGGCATGTCTGGGGTTTGATCCTTCTGATGTTCAGATGTGTTTGGAGTTTCTTCCTTCTGGTGGGTTCGTGGTCTCGCTGGCTCAGGAGTGAAGCTGCAGACCTTCGCGGTGAGTGTTACAGCTCATAAAAGCAGTGTGGACCCAAAGAGTGAGCAGTAGCAAGATTTATTGCAAAGAGCGAAAGAACAAAGCTTCCACAGTGTGGAAGGGGACCTGAGCGGGTTGCCACTGCTGGCTCTGGCAGCCTGCTTTTATTCTCTTATCTGGCCCCACCCACATCCTGCTGATTGGTAGAGCCGAGTGGTTTGTTTTGACAGGGCGCTGATTGGTGCGTTTACCATCCCTGAGCTAGACATAAAAGTTCTCCATGTCCCCATCAGATCTGTTAGATACAGAGTGTCAATTGGTGCATCCACAAACCTCGAGCTAGACACAGGGTGCTGATTGGTGTGTTTACAATCTCTGAGCTAGACATAAAGGTTCTCCACATCTCCACCAGACTCAGGAGCCCAGCTGGCTTCACCCAGTGGATCCTGCACCGGGGCTGCAGGTGGAGCTGCCTGCCAGTCCCATGCCCTGCGCTCGCACTCCTCAGCCCTTGGGTGGTTGATGGGACCGGGAGCTGTGGAGCAGGGGGTGGCGCTCGTCGGGGAGGTTCCGGCGGCACAGGAGCGCATGGAGGGGGTGGGAGGCTCAGGCATGGCGGGCTGCAGGTCCCAAGCCCTGCCCCGCGGGAAGGCAGCTAAGGTCCGGTGAGAAATTGAGCGCAGTGCCGGTGGGTCGGCACTGCTAGCGGACTCAGTACACCCTCCGCAGCCGCTGGCCTGGGTGCTAAGCCCCTCATTGCCTGGGGCCCGCAGGGCCGGCCAGCTGCTCTGAGTGAGGAGCCGGCCAAGCCCACGCCCACCCGGAACTCCAGCCCGCCCGCAAGCGCCGCGCGCAGCCGCGGTTCCCGCTCCCGCCTCTCCCTCCACACTCCCTGCAAGCTGAGGGAGCTGGCTCCCGCCTTGGCCAGCCCAGAAAGGGGATCCCACAGTGCAGCGGTGGGCTGAAGGGCTCCTCAAGTGCCACCAAAGTGGGAGCCCAGGCAGAGGAGGTGCCCAGAGCGAGGGCTGTGAGGACTGCCAGCATGCTGTCACCTCTCAACAGCTTCCCCAGAATCCTCCCAGCAGTCCACCCTGTGCCGCGTTGGTCAGAATTGAGTTGAACGATCACACCTGGACAGCAGGGAGGTTGGAAAAGTAAGTACCTTGCTTTTCTCCCCACTGTGTTTAGAGCTGAAGGAAAGCAAGAGAAAGGGGGTTGGAAAACAGCTCCTGGTTGCCATAGGGGATAAGATCAGGTGTCACACTCTAATCATTGCTCTGTTTCCCAGTTAGAATTGTTTTTCATCTTATATTACTCCACTGCTTTCTTAATTCAAAATTTTTATGGAACTTGTCTTTGAATAGTTTGGACATGGATTCTACTGTTTTTCTCACCTGTGTAACATCTATTTGAATAACATTTTCCCTGATATATTCGCTGGCATTTTTACAGCCCAAACACTAATATTTTCTACCTGTCTTTTAAGCATTTTAGGTCCATTTATATTATTTTGTCTTCAATAAGTTAAATTTTAATATCATTCACAAATTTCACTGTGTGCTGCATACTCCCTTCTAGATCATGAATATAACACTAAATAGAACCAAATTAGAATGTATAATATTGACCTTTATGTCATCCTAATGGGAACATTTCTCACCAACTTTATGAATGCTCATTTTACAATTTCTTCACTTATCTAAACCAAATATTAAGCCTTTCTGTAGAATAAATGAAGATCAAAATCAAATGGAGCTTCTGGCATTGTGCTCCAACACCCTTTATTTTATAGTTCAGATAACTGAGACTGAAAAATTAAAAACGACTAGTTAGTGTTTGAAATAATGCTATAAACTGGCTTCTTGGCCTCCGGTTTGATGTTACTTCTAGTAGGTTGAGGTATGAAGGGGTTTGGTATGAGAAAGATGTCAGATATTAGAAGCATCAGACTAGTGGAGCAGAAGCCAAGGAGATGGAACTGTAAGGTTAGTTCCCGAAATGGCAAGGATAAAGCCCAGCTGAAAAGCATGGAGCAGGCTCAGTTATGGTTCAGGCAATCTTGGATACTAGGTCCAATGTGGTAGGACAGAGCACAGCAGTGGGTGAGCCCTTGGGAGCCAGGCAGGTGGCAGTCATGGTTCTGGGAGATGTGCCCATATGTTGCAGAATCTCCTCCAGAAGGATGAGTTCAGGCAAAGCTCCAGTTCCTGGTGTGGAGCGCTGACAGGTGCCAGGTGGGGTCCAGGCTCTAGCCAGATATACTACAGTGCAGAATTGGGCTCTGGGCGTAGGGAGAGGGATGCCTGTCTCATGATAACTGGTCACAAACCAAAAAGAAGTAAGTTAAGCAGAAGTAAGATAGCACAGCCAGGGCTAATTATCAGGGGGAGTACTCTATAACATGGGCTGCAAGGACACCTACAATTCACTCTGAAATTACAGTTTTTGGGTGAAACGGGCAGGAAAAGATAGTTGTAAGTCATGAAAAAAACCCTAGCAGTCATAGATAAAATTTCAGGCCTCCAGTCTAGGTGTCTAGATTTATTTCAAGACCTCACCAGCCTCAATAAGCACTGCCTCAGGATGCGAGACAGGGCTAAGCCTACAGGCTTGAAGCTCTATTGAATGCAGCTGGGAGATCAGGACACCATACCGGGCAGTTGCTAAAATCTAATTTACACTTAATGTTTGACCTAAAATTATACTGTGGGTGGAGGATGGAAAAAGGCATATAGGGATCTACAAATCTCAATTTAATGATTCCATATGATTCCATAGTGGAAGTTTTATCTTGTACCTTTTTTTTTAAAGCATCTCAGTTGTAGGTGCTATTTTTAAATTCTTTATCTACAATATGCTTACAGATTTATGTCTTAATATAGTTGTGTTATTAGTTTATGTTCATTTTAGACCTTCTTTAGTGTCAACTTAGTTTTCAGAGCCTTTTTAAGAAATAGAGGCAACATGAAAACTTTCCTTTATGGATTATAAGAATATATCCATTGAAGATGGAGGGAATGCATGGCAGTCAGGCTTCTTTACGGTCAATGCAATTGGGTCGTTAAGGTGACTAAGATCGCCAGACCATGAAACACTTGCTCCAATCATTTCATCCATCTTAATGACCAAATCCAACCTAGTGCACAATGATACAATCAATTGCTCAGTAACTATCCATTATAATGGCAGAAAACAAAACAAAATAAATTGGCAGTGTTTTGGTCAGTTCAGTAAAGCTACACAGACAAGATTGCCAGGCATATGCTGCCTGCTAGTTTTTATGCCTTTTGTGATTCACATGCATTTCCTTCATTCCAATTGCTTAGAAATACTCAACTCACCAAGTTTTTATCTTCAACCTTGCTTATTACTGTTAGTTTCTGTTGATTTTACTTTTCTTCATTTATTCTATTAGGACAGATTTTTAAAGCAATCGGTACTTTTTTTTTTTTTAGCCAGCTTTCATTTTATATCCCTAGTTATTTATTATGTCTTATTAGAAAAACTATTTTTTTCTGTTTCAGTTTTCTCTGCTACATTTGTATGAGCCTTCTAATTTGCTTACTTCTCTTTGAAAGCATTAACTCAAGCAAAACACTAGTATAAATTGCATATTTTACACATTAGCAAAGATATAATAAATGCATCTGACGTTTTTGCATTTACCTAAATGTACTTAGCTTAAATATATACCCACCTGTGTATTTTTAGATTAGCTGTAATCCACATCCAAATACTTAAACATCTATTCTAGATATGCCATCTCATATCTTGCAAGTGGATTGGTCTGTTTTTTCCCTCATGAATTCTCCTTAACTGAATATCCAGCTTTAATATTGCATATCTTTTTATAGTGGTCAGATTCCACTGCTTTACACTTGCTTTGTTCTCAGCTTTTCTAGGCTGAGCGTACACAACACTTCATTAGCCAGAAGTTAAATTTTTGGTAAACTAATAGTTGTCTTTTTGTGTGAATTTGGGGAAAAATTAAGTTTTTTTCTGATTTTTTAAATGAAATGATTAGAATTGATTAAATGCTTGGTACATGTAGTCACAGAAAATAATTTTGTAAAACTTTTGTTTCCTGGAAAGACTTTTGTTTCCTGAAAAGACTTTTGACTGAAGAGAATGTTTTATATAAAAAATATAGCTTCTTTTTTAAAAAGAAAGCTGGATCAGAATTATCTCCATTTTCTATTAATCTTTTTTCTTATAACCTGATAACTTTTGAGTGTTGCATTATTGGTGTGTGTATGTATGTGTGTGTGTGTGTATATATGTGTGTGAATGCATATATGTGGGTGCATTTTTTATGGCAGTTATCATAGTTAAAATAGTAGCAGTAGGGGACTCACTGCGACAACTTCAGTACGGATGCAGTGTGCAATTGCCTCATGTTATGCTACTGGAATGGATGATAGTTGAGGTCAGATAAAGTCATGGACAACCAATTGGATCAGGAAACTGATTATAAGGATTAATGATGGACAGATGTGGATCTGATGGGGTCAGGGTGGGCAGCTGTTATTAAGAGCGCTTGAAGTCAGAGAGACAAAGTTCCAGGCAAGGCAGTCAGATGGGTGGGTGGCTCTGGATGTATAAGAGAGCACTTCAGACAGAATCTATCCGTGGTCTGGACAGCTCCCTGGAAGTAGCTTTAACACATTTGACAGCCTGAGAAGACTTTCAGTCTCAAAATCTCGGACTTCTGGGTTGTCTCTTCCAGAATAGTGGTCGCCAACCTTTTTTGGCACCAGGGACAGGTTTTGTGGAAGACATTTTTTTCCATGGAGAGGGGGGCGTGGATATGGTCTCAGGATGAAACTGTTCCACCTTAGATCATCAAGCATTGGTTATATTCTCATAAGAAGTGTGCAATCTGAATCCGTCATGTGCGCAATTCACAATAGGGTTAGCGCTCCTATGAGAATCTAATGCTGCCACTGATTTGACAGGAGGCAGAGCTGAGGCGGTAATGCTGGCTCCCCTGCTGCTCACTTCCTGCTGTGTGGCAAGTTCCTAACAGGCCACAGACCAGTACCAGTCCACAGCCCTGGTGCTGAGGACGCCTGTTCTACAGAGCAGAACTCCAATTAGCTTAGTTGACCCAAACTGTTGTCCCTGTATAGATTTCCTCTTATAATTAGTATACATTAACTAAAGAATCATCTCCATAATTTAATAGACTGTCTCCGATACTGTTCTCATGGTAGTGAATAAGTCTCATGAGATCTGATGGTTTTATAATGGGAAACCCCTTTCTCTTGGATTTCATGCTCTCTCTTGCCTGCCACCAATGTAGGATGTGCCTTTCACCTTCCATCGTGATTGTGAGGCCTCCCCAGCCACGTGGAACTGTGTCCGTTAAACATCTTTTTCTTTATAAATTACCCAGTCTTAGGTAGCATGGATTAGATGAATTTTATAATGATAATACAAGGATTATCTGAAGAGTTTTAAACTGGCTACCATTGCTTCTTCTTATAGTTGTGTATTAGTCCATTTTCACACTGCTGATAAAGACATACTAGAGACTGGGAAGAAAAAGAGGTTTAATTGGACTTAAGTTCCACATGGCTGGGGAAGCCCCAGAATCATGGCAAAGGCACTTCTTACATGGCAGCAGCAAGAGAAAGTGAAGGACAAGCAAAAGTGGAAACCCCTGATAAACTCATCAGATCTCTTGAGACTTATTCACTGTCATGAGAATAGCATGGGAAAGACCAGCCCCCATACTTCAATTACCTCCCCCTGGGTGCCTCCCACAACACATGGGAATTCTGGAAGATACAATTAAAGTTGAGATTTGGTTGAGGACACAACCAAACCATATCATGATGTAAGAGTTGAGAATTTTATGAAGTTCATACTCATCTCATTAACTGCTGGAGAAAATACTCTGGACTTTGTGTATATACCATTGCTATGGTTAGCTAGAGGAAGAAAAATGAATGAGAATGTGGTAATATAAGAAATACATTTGTCCTTTGTCCCCTGTTTTTGGCACAGAGTGCCTAAAACCCTAAGAATTTATTGAGTGATAGGAATGTCTATTGTTATTCATAAGGAGCCCCTTTGGATAACTCTTTTTGTGAGTTGATTTATGTTGGGGCTTCTAGATAGCCTCAGGATAAGAGCTGGTCACTAGAAAGGCCACATGTGTATTAAAAGAATGGGAACTCTCAGCTCTGCCTCTTGACCTCTGGGGAGGGAAGGAGGAGCTGGAGATTGGGTTATAAAACGCACCCAACCCCATACCCCGCTTTTTTTTCTTTCTTTTTTTTTTTTGAGATGGAGTTTTGCTCTTGTTGCCCAAGCTATAGTGCAATGGCACAATCTCAGCTCACTTCAACCTCCGCTTCCCCAGTTCAAGCGATTCTCCTACCTCAGCCTCCTGAGTAGCTGGGATTACAGGCGCTTGCCACCATGCCTGGCTAATTTTTGTATTTTTAGTAGAGATGGGGTTTCACCATGTTGGCCAGGCTGTTCTTGAACTCCTGACCTCAGGTGATCCACCCATCTTGGCCTCCCAAACTACTGGGATTACAGGCGTGAGCCACTATGCCTGGCCATGGGTTACAAAAACTCTTGAAGAACTTCCAGGTTGGTGAACATTTCCACTTGCTCAGGGGGTGGCATGCTCAGAAAAGGCATGGAAGCTCCACGCCTCACCCCTCGTACTTTGCCTTATGCATCTCTTCCATTTGGCTATTCCTGAGTTGTATCCTTTATAATAAAATGGTAGGTGTAAGTAAAATGTTTTCTTGGGTTTTGTGAGCCAACCTTGAGGCAACCTAGCAAATTATCAAAAATCAGGAGGGTGTCGTGGGAACTTCCGATTTATAGCTGGTTGGTTAGAGTGTGGGTGGTCTCTGAAACTTACCATTGGTGCCTGAAGTCTTATGGGACTGAGCCATTAAACTGTGGGGTCTGGATAGTGTCAGAAGTGAACTGTTGGACACCAAGTTGGTGTTATAAAATTGGAAAGCTGGTTGGTGTCAGAGAAAACGCCCCAGAGGGGAATATTAGTTTGAAAGTCATTGACAGATTCAATCAGTCAATTCACAGGTTTTAAAAATGGTAAGACAGAGAGAGAGTATTTGATCTAAGTGTACCGTAGATCTTTCCACAATAAAACATGAAAAATCTTCTATCGACCCGAGTAGTGTATTATAAGGAACATGCAATTTAGGGACAATTTATGGTACATTAGTTTAAGCAGTCTAATGTAATTTTGTCAGCAATTAAGTCTAATTTCCATTTCTCACTCACAACAAGCCAAAGTATCAGAAGAATGCACCTACTCTTTATCACTTGTAAAATGATAAAAGCAAGGGCTGCTTGATCAACGGTAAATTATAGCTACAGAGAAAAAGAGAGCAGTTCTCATGTTGTATCCCTATTCTTCATCCTTCTGTCTGCCAACTCTCCGAAGATAGGACTGGATAACTGAGGAAAGCAAGAGCGTTATCCATATCAGTTATGATTTATTTTTGCTGTAAGTAACAAAAACCTGAAAAACAGTGGCATAAACAGAGATGGGACTCCTTTATCTCACATAACAAAAAATATCAAGGTAGATAGTCCAAGGCTGATGTGGCCATTCAAAGGTGCTCTTACGAATTGAGGCTCATTGTATTTTCTTCTTTCTCCATCTGTAGCCAGGGCTTCCATCTTTGTGGTTACAAGATGACGGTTACAATTTTGCAAATCATATCAATGTTCCAGGCAGGAAAGTGAAATGACAAAAGCTAAGGGCAAAAGGAATTGAAAACCCAGTTGTCTGTCCACTTTTAAGAGGATTTCCATAAAGACCCTTCAGTGATTTCTGCTTACATCTCTGGGGAAACTGAGTCACATGACCACTCATAGCTGGAGGAAGTATGGGTTCATTCATATTTTAGCTGAGCATATTTTATACTTAAAAAACAACCCCATAGCTCTGAGGCACAGATTAAGGGAAAATGGATATTGTGCTAACAAACAGCACTGATCCTTTTACTAACTATAGTATAAACACTGACCACCTACAAAACAAAAACATGACTTCATAGTTACTGACCAAATAATTCCAAGTTTTAAACACAATTCTACTATTATACCTATTCCACAGGAAATGTTCTTCTTCCTCTTATTTCTCTCCCTCTGCCTTCTCCTCATCTTCCCATTGTTTTGGTCACATCTCCCGCATCTCATCTCCCCATTTAGGCATTTGTTCTCTCTTGTTTTCTTATTTCTCTTCTTCCCTTTGCCTCTCTTATTGTATCCTATACTCAGTAAAGACTTACACTTTTCTCTAGCCACTTGCTCCATTTACATACTGTTGTATAACAAACCACTGCTGAAGTTTGACAGGGGTGGGCTAACTTTTTCTATAGAAACTGTTTAGTAGACATTTTCAGGTTTATGAGCCATATAATCTCTGCCATTGTAATGCAAAAGCAGCCATAGATAAGATGTAAACAAATGAGCCTGCCAGTGTTTCAGTAAAACTTTATTTACAAATAGGTAGTAGGCCAAATTTGGCCTGCAAGGCTATAGTTTGCAAATTTCTGGCTTAAAACAACAATGGCTATATCATTTCTCACAATTTTTAGAGTTGACTGACTCAGCAGAGCAGTTTTTCTGTTCCATAGCACAACAGAGGTCACTTATGTGGTTGCATTTAGCTGATAGTTTAACTACAGATGGAACATCAAAGGTGGCTCCTTATCCTCCAAGGCCTCTCTCCACATAGCTTCTGATGATTCATCAGTCTGATCTGAGCTCTTTTATCTCCTGGAATATGGCTTCCAGGAAGGAATGGACCAAGAGTTTAAGCCCAACACTGCAAGTGCTTATCAAACCTCTTCTTCCATCATTTTGCTAAAATCTCATTGGCTAACAAGAGTCACATGGATGATCCCCAAGACAATGTGGGAGGGGACTACACAGGCGTGTGACTCCTGGGAAGCATGGATCATTGGGGGCCACCAATGTGACAGACCACCACAGTCTGCCTTCAGGCCCTCAATTATTCATGTCTTTCCTTCATTCAAATTATACTTACCTTCTTTCCAGGACCCACAAAATGTCTTTACTTTAGCATCAGGTTCAGGCTTGGCATCTAGCCTCTTGGCATATAAATCAGTTTCGGTTCCAACTTTATTGTCACAAGGTGACAGTTACAATTTTGCATAGATGACATCCCTGGGGTGTGGTTCCTTAGGTACAGAGAAATGTGAAGTAAAACAAGAAATCTGCCCCCACACATCCAACATTCAATGATAAAAAAGAGAAATAATCACTGCAGTAGACACTTCCTTTCCAAAAATGTAAGTGAGGAGGAGGGCCAGAGGTACACAACTACTGCCCCCATAGCAATTCTGTCATCCACTGAGCACATGTCACTTGGGGAAAGGAAATGTTTGTTGTGATTCCTGAGAGCGGTTTCTGAATCCATTGCTCTCCTCAACTGTGATCGTCTGAGTTCTTGGCTCCACTTTGTGAGATGGCTTTCCTTTCCCTAAAGAACGGCTCATGCCTGCAGCTGAGTATACTCTCAGGCCATTAACTGCTGAGAGTAAGTTGGTGACTCAGAGGCTTCTTTTCATTTTGACCTGTCCCTTTGTATCCAAGCTGATACAACTCCTTTAAAAATGGTATGGGCTTTCTATGTATCAAATTTAAAATGCATTGCATTACACAAAATCTTGCACACACAAATCTCTTTACATAGGTTTCTCCCTAATTTGGGCTGAGAGTAAGTATGTTGCATAAAATGTCCATGAGATCTTCAGAAGAGATTTTTTTTCTAGCTGAGAGGTTGTAAATCTTTGACCTGATATTTACTCTTAGGCCTCATTTTACTGATAGCCCCATAGAGTTGATCTTTACACATGAGGACATTTCTTTCTTTAAAACATTTTGCCAGCTGGAGATAGAAGAAATGAGAAACAGTGGTATTGTCTAACCCAGAAAGTCCTGAGCTGGAAATATTTTCTTTAAATTCTGTCGAAAACTCAAGCAATATCTTATCACAGCTAACTTAAAACACCAGTTGACACATTCAGTGTTTTGCTTCGAAATCTCTTTAGTTAAAATTTCAAGTTACTAGTTATATTCTTTTATCTTGCCTTCTACATTACCACAGGTGACAATCTCCTTCACTTTTCTACTAATATATAACACAGGTTCCTTTTTCTCTAGCCTTCAGTAGAAATTTTACTGTTCTTCCAGCCTCTACCCATCATTTCCTCACTTTTCAGGCCTCCATATTCTATCTAGTCGCAAATCCTGTATTAATCATGTCTTTTATATTTTGTATTTGATGATGCTTTGACATCTTGAGGGCCTTGCTGACACAGGGGAGACTGCCCCTTCCAGAGCTAGCTAATTCCTAGAGATAGCAAGAAATTCCCCCAACAGCACACCTTTTCTATGCAGAAGAACTTTGTTAGTCTGCTTGGACTACTCTAACAAAACATCATAGACTGAGTGGCTAAAACAACAAACATTTATTTTTCACTCGGGAGGCTGGGAAATCCAAGATCAGGGTTCCAGCATGATCCGATTGTTGGCAAGCCTTCTCTTCCTGGCTTGCAGATGGCTGCCTTCTCACATAGCCTGTCATGGCAGGGAAGGGGAAAGGTCTGGTCTCTTCTTCTTCTTCTTAAATGGTCACTAATTCCATTTGGGAGGCCCCACACTTATGACCTCATCTAAATCTAATTACCTCCCAAAGGCCCAAACTCTAAATTCCATCACATTGTGGGTTAAGGCTTCAACATATGAATTCTGGGTGTGACACAAGCATTCAACCTATAATACCAATTAGTCTAGAGCCCACTCCCCAATTACCTCCTTTGTGAAGATTTCATCTGTCATCCACTGCCCTAATCGCCCCAGGGATAAATATGAGACAACTCAGGACAGCTCCTACACCCCAGAGCCCACTAAAGTCATTCAGATTCTGCAATCCTAAACCTGCTTAGCCTAATCAGCCTGCTTCACTCATTGCGTACCATGAAAACCATAATAAGGACTTTTGCCCATGCTTTACCTTCACTTCTTTTGCTTCCTGACAGACCCTGGTGCTTCCCAATGTGGCCCTGCGTAGCATGGCATGCCATCTCCTCTTGACACCTGTGGGTAATCAATTATCTTTTCCTGACATCTCTGTTGTCTTTCATTTAGACTTGAATTACAAAACAAACAAACAAACAAAAAACATATCCCAAGTATATTGAAAGACAATTCAATGCCATTTGCTTCAGGTTTTTGTAGATAATTGCTACGTTAATATTTGTTGCTACATAACAATTATCCCAAACCCAATGGCTTAAAACACTAATGATTTATTATTTCTCACAATTCTGTGGGTTGACTGTTTCAGCTGAGCATTCTTATTCTTCATATAGGAGAGCTGAGGTCACTTAAGTGGCTGCATTCAGCTGGGAGTCAGCTGGGGCTGGATGTCCAAAGTGGTGCTTCAGGGCCCCTCTCTGCTTGTCTTCTCATTATTCATTGTCAAAATCAAGCTTCTTTAAAAGGTGGTAGCTGGCTTTCAAAAGCAAATGTTTCAAAAGACAAGCTCAATCTGCAAATATTAGGCCTCTGCTTGAGTCATGCTTGCTAATATCTCATTTTCCAAAGCATTGGGTTTCCAACTCCATGTGGGTAGGAACTACTGAAGGGCTGAATATCAAGAGGTGTGTGGGTCCTTGGGGCCCACTAATGTTGTTACAGTCTACCACACTGCTATACATAATGCTATTCCAAGTTTCTTTTTGCTTTGGGGGATAGCCCATGGACAATAGCAGAAAATGTATACATGCAAGGATGTAGTGAAGACAAAAGACCTGTGAAATAAGGATGTAGACAAAACAACCCTAGTGGCTTGGTTTTTTACTACTCAACTGGGCATTTTGGCACCCTAAAGACACAACTTTGCATTTTGAAAGAATGTGCCTTCATTTAGGATTAATTGGTATTGCACTGCCAGTAAGCTTTTATTTAATTGATATCCCCTTCACTATTAAACAGGCCTACTGTGGCTAACTATATTTGGGACTACAAGATTTTCCTTCTAGTTATAAAAATGTTTTTCATTATTGTCATTTGTTTCTGTTCCCTTTTCCTACATAGATTCCTCTCGTTAGACATTGACATTCTGAGAAGAGATAGTCCCCAGCAATTACCCACATGGAAACATGTACTACTTATGGCAGTGTGCTCTTGCTTGTTTCCTGTCTTGCTAATTTTGTGAAGTTGGTTATTTATGAAGAGTTACTTGATTACAGAAATAACTTGCCTAAGCCTAGAATTGTGGTAAAGACTTGGACAATTAAGGTCATCTACATGAGTCTGAATCATTGAGATGAATAGAGGAAAGTCCAGGCTACCATCTGACTATCAAACATCTAGATACTTGGGGATAGCTTTAGAGTTTTAAGTCACATAGTGAAAGCTCTCAAACTGAGAGCTGCTTTATTGAGAGGATGAAAAATAGCAGGGCCTGTGTTCATCAGACAACTCACTCCAGAGGTAGTCCTGAGCCAGGCCTCTCTTAAATATAATTACTACTACACTCTGTAAATTAACCTCTGCTTACACCTTCTATTTACAATGCATTGCCACTTCTATGTCTCAGATTAATTTACATAACCTCTGTCTTGGAGTCCTCTGCAAGTTTTACAAAGTAGGATCTAGCAATAACATGCATGAAAATTACTTGAATTGCCATTTTAAAATATAGATCCCTGGGCCTGATCTCAGATTCACAACATCAGAGTCTCTTAGGTTTGAATTCTGTAAACTGTGTTTTAACACGTGTCCACATTTGCTTTTGTAGATACTGAAGTTCAAGAATCACCATTCTAATGGGAAAGACAAAAACAGAGCATGAAACCCAACCCTAGTAAAGTAATGTCTATGTTTGGCTCTGAGAGGAGGGACAAGATCTGGTTTTGGCAAAATCCAGAATTGAGATTTGTCTGTGGGGACCTTCTCGTCTCCCTTTCATCTTTGCTCCCTTTCATTCTTCAACAGTTCACCAGTACTATGATTTGCCCTGCTTCCACTATGAGGTAGGCACTGGGTCTTGGGCTTCACTAAATCCTGTGGGATGAGCAACAGTGTCATCCCTCCATTTTGCAAATGAGGCTAATGAGCATTTGTTTAATACCAGGAGCTAAGAAAAAGTAGAGCTAGGATTTAAACTGAAATCTGCTCCCTAATCACCTGCTTGAGAAACTAATTCATATCAGCGTGTTAGTGGCATTAGGTTTTCAGGTCCTTGAGTGTCCCCCCATCTGCCCTCTGGCTATCCCGTTTACAACAACCGTCAATACCAGCACTCTCTTTTTTAAAGCCACTCTCCAGTTTCCTTTGTATAAATATTTCCCAATTCTTTATACCAAAGGATTAGAGGCTCCCCTCCTCAGCCCACTCTGGAATGTTTGTAGGCAAAATGCAGCCTCTTTGGTTATACAACTAGCTAAATATCTCCAGGAAAAAAAAATGAGTACAGGGCATCTTATTGCAGAAACCCTGTCTTGTTCATACATGACTCCAAAGAGCATAAACTCCATGTTTATGTTTCAGTCGTTATTCTGGCTCCAGCACCCAGAAGAGTGTTTGGTGTATCGGGACTCACTAAATATTAATTGAATAAATGAATGAGCAAACCCATTTTAACTTTATGGCTCTCACCAGAAACTCAGAAGGTAGAAAAACTCAGATCTGGATTTAAAGTTCTGGGAAGGGAAAGTTGACCTTCTAGACAGGGCAACACTTGCCCTATGCGTTTACCTCAGTAAGCAACAAGCTGTAGCTGTAACCCAATGTGTGGCCAAGGAATGGGAATTTCAATGGTTTCACTAGGCATATTTGGCCAAATGCTAATGGGTGTCTGTATTAAAGCTAAACTATGCATTTTCTGACAAATGTATAAATTTATTCTTTCCCTTATTAAACAAATGTTTATTGAGCACCTACTAGGTACCAGACACAGTTCTATGCACTGAGAATACATCAGCTAAAAACATAATCAAAATTCCTAGCTTTCATGGAGTTTATTATATTCTATTTGGGGAGTGGGAATGAGGTAGCAGTTGGTGAAATGGAAACAGAGACCGTGACTAGTCTGGTTAGCAGAAAACTACAGAAGAACAAACACTCAGACTATGCATTGAGGAGGGAGAAAAAACCACTTGAGCACGATCTATGACAGAGTTGCACAGTGCATGGTCCTTTCTGCACAGGGCTATCACTCCAGAAAGGGCTGGGCTCTTGGGAATGGGCTTGGTCTGAGGGAAAAAATGATGCCAGGAAGGTAGTTACCATGGTGATACTCTCCAGTTTCCCCTCCTCCTGTCTCCCCAAACCCCTCTTCCTTTGCAGCCTGCATTTCTATGCTGAAATGCAAGGGTAGGAAGACTGTTTCCTGTTCACTATGAAGCTTGTAGTATGGGTTGATCTGCTTTGAATACTACAGAAATCTTGAGCTTGTACATCAGGGTCTGCTGTGGAATGGGTGACATGCAGACAGAGAGGCTGTGCCTGCTTACCCTGGGCTGGTGGGGTGCATGAGGTGACATAGCGGGGGAAGACTATGCTCCATCATGCTCCCTCTCCTGGGTCCAGCCCTGCCTTTGGGCCTCGGTGACACACAAAAGTTTTTGTTCCTCAAAGGCCAGGAACATTTTCCATTTTGAGACCCAAACATGCATGTTTGGGCAATCTCAAACAGAATCAGCCTGGGCTCTCCTTCCTCCTTTAATCCATATGTATCTGAGATTAGTCTGAACATTTGAGTTTTTGTGTTCACCTGTTCTGTGAAAAGAACTGGGATTTATGGTCCCCGAATTATCATTTTGTCTTCTTCCAGAAAATATCTTGACCTACTCCTGCTTGAAGGACTGGTACATTTTTATCAGCATCTCACTCTTTATTTCCTTTTAAAATGCAAATAGTCTAGGGAAAGTTAAATTATTAAATTCTTAACACGTGCTCATGAATTAATTTCTCAGGTAGGTGACAAGATAATTAAGAATAAGAAAACTGCTAGGATAGGTAAAAGGTGTATATGGGTGCAAAGAATTGGGGGACTGAGAGCAAGAGATTGAAAATAGAATGAAAATAAGCATGCATTCACTCACAGAAACACACACATGCACACAACCTGAGATCACCAAAGCCAAACTTCTCTTTTGCTATTCTTGCTTGGGACATACCCAAAGTGTGGCAGTTCAACAGTAAGCTTTAGGGATAAGTGCTCGAGCTCTGGAGTTGGAGAAAATGGGTTCTGACCCTAATTCATTTCTTTGTATCTATATTACTTGCTACAAGTTACTGAATCTTTCTGACCCTTAATTTCCTTATCTGCAAAAAGAGATAATAACACTTATTTCTTAGGAGTGTTGTGAAGATTAAATAAGATGATGTATACTGAGTGATTGACACAGTGCCTAATACATAATAAATCAAATTAAAGGGCAGTGAGCTTCAGTATACATTTGGGAGGACTCTTGGCTTTTAGGAAAGAAGTCAGAAGACCCCAAGTCCCTCCCATCTCCTCTGTTGCATTATTTTTCTGGAAGGGATTAGGGAAGGGGTGGCAAGAAAGAATAGATGATGTCCCTGTGCTATTCACACTGGCCTAACCAGAATCTGCAAATATTTCTCTGCAAACTGGGCAGCACTGAGGCATTTACTTCATCGCACAGTGACTTTCTTCTCTAGCTACTGCTTCTCCAGCCAGCATGCAATTAGCATGATTGCTAGTTCTCGCTGGGGCCCTGCGCTCCAGGAGATATTGGGGTGAGGACAGGGCAGCCTTGCGGGAGATGCTTTCTCGATGCCAGCCAGGCTCTCTCCTAGCTAGGAAATGCTGACACTCCAACATCAAATATACCGCCCCTCCCTCTTCAGTGTATTCTCTTCTTTTTTCTGCTTCCGCACAATATGCAGGCACACATCCTCTGGGGTTTTATTTCTAAGTCTCATTTCACCTTTTGCTCTCAGCCTCAGGCTTTTGCTAGAGAATTTTGGAGAGTGAGAGCAGAATTTGGATTCACCTTTATAAAAAGAAGCCAAGATTCCCAGAATCATCTGCTGGCTCCCCAGGTTCTCCAGCTTTGGCTTCAAACTTTGTCCTCAAGTGGCTTGGTTCATTGACCAGGGAACTTCTATTGAATCCATGGCAAGGAAGAGAATGTGAGGCAGTCCCACTGGGCTTTGAGCAGGAAGAGAGCAGTTGAAGCTGTAATTCCTCAGCTTGTTAACAAAGGTGGCTAATGGATTAATCAGTGCCTTTGTAGCAAGCCTTGAATATTAGTGTGAAATTAGCTTGGTTAAATACCCAAGGCAGGAGTGTGCATGTTCATGCATACATGAAGGAAAGGGATTTAGTGAGTCTCCTGAGAAATGCTCTTTTTTCCAAGGCTTACCTTCTCCACCCACTTCTGCCCCACTCCAACCCCAGCAAGGTGCTTGGTTTTTAACCCCATTCTGACCCCAAGTATAAATCTGGTCATCATTAGGAGAATGAGCAGGGTTTGTTCTTGTCCATCTGTAGACAATGGTCACTCAGCCATTTGGCATCTTCCATAATAATTGATGAGAAAAACGATTATGTGGGGATTGTAGAATATGGTTGCTCAAGTCTGAAATCTCTTTGGGACAATTACTCTTATGCAAATAATTGATGTAAAGCTGAGTCTCCTCCTCAATGAAATGTTGATAGCAGCATCTACCTCGGAGGGTTGCAGAAGAGTTAACTAAGCTAATGAATATAAACTGCCGGCACAATGCCTGGCACATCATAAGTACTTAATAAATGTCAGATGCTATTAATAATCCTCTACGTCTTTGTAGCACTTAATTATTTTCAAAGTACTTTCACGCAGTCTCACATGACTCTCCTAACCAACCCATGAGGCATAAGATGCAACGTACATAGTATTATCCTCATTTTTACAATTAGAAAATTAAGTTAGCACAGAATTAAGTATCATAGCTGTAATTAATGAGAATCCATTCCTGTCCCACGCCCTTTCCACCACCCCACAGCTGCCTTAAGAAACCAGACTAGGAGAAATTCACTATTTACATCAGAAAAAGCAGGATACCTGAATTATAACATGTGCTTCTTGTCAAATAACAACCTGTCTGAGTCTGGCTTTTGTATTTGTGATGTTAGAGGGTGCCTTCCAGGGCTGATAATCTGTTGCCTTCAACTCTCTTAATAATGAGGCTGGGTCCAGAGATATGCAGAAAGGAGAGATAGCCACTGCTCATTGGTCCTCATCCTCTACCACTCCCATAACCCTGAGAATGTATTGCCTGTATCACAGCTACTTCTGTGAATATATTATCTTCCCAAGTAGAGCTGAGCTCCAGGAGAGCAGGGGAACAATTTTATTTAATTGTGCTTCCTCTAAAGCAGCTAGCACAATACTTTCCACTTAGTTAGCACTCAATAACTACTTGTAGATTGATGATTTTGTAATTTGGAGCTCTAATTCAGGACTAACTAATGCCTGTGTGAAGGTCAGCCTCATTATCCTATCAAGTATTTGGCATTCTTATGATTCTAACCATTTCAGTTTGAAAACTGTAGCTTTAAATGCTGTGTGTGGTGCTGTGTGAGGGGCTGTGTCATTGTGAAGTTACCTTTTTCTCCCTATGTTAACAAAGTCTGTAAAGAGAGATTTTGAGGTTACATAAATATCCTGTTTCTTATCAAACTTTCACCAATTGTTATAGCACCCATTGATGATTCTTACCTGATTGCCATGGATAACTAAAATGATTTTACCAAGAGGGTAGAAGGGGAACACATCTCTATAAGATAATATATTGTTTAAAAAATGTCAGCTGCTCCACAGGTCCCAGAGACACCCATCATAATCCTTGTTAGTGAAAAGAACCAAAATTAAAGTTTTCCTGTATATACTAGCATTAATCTTTCAAGATATTAGTTAAAAATGTGCCCCTGAGACATGTACTAGACAAAGCGAGGAACACTCTCAATCAGGGGTAGCTGACAATCATCTGTTACATGTGAGGGCAGGGATTGCAAAGAGGTGACACACTGCCACGCTCCATCAGGGAGCCTTACTGTGCAGTACTCAAGTAGCTTCACAATCTTTTGGAACACAGAGTCTTAAGCAGCCATAATAAATGAACTGAAATTGACATGTCAGATCAAATCTATTTGGCATCTCTAATGTGGGGAACACGTTTATAAGGAAAAACAACTATATCAATGGCATTTCTCCCTTTATGTGGACTTGGATTCCAAAGCAAATCACTTTGCAACTTTCAAATAAATTAGGTAACTTTCTCTGGACTATGATCATGGGTAATTGAGGGCCTGGGTTATTGTATATTCTATAGTCAACTTGTCTTTCTTTTAAAATTGAACTTTAGCATGACAGCAAAGTTAATCAGTCAACTAATGAGAAGATGATATACAAAAATAATAAACTACTTGAAGGAATACAAACAGGTATATACTAAAGAAATATAAATACATGATATAATAAAACACCAATATGTAACTCTTAACTGTTATCAATGTATGTTTAATTTAATTCTGATTCTAGCCCTGGAGAATTGAAAATCAATTCATCCAGAAATTTTTTTAAGGGGTAAAATTTATATACAGTTTCTGCTTTTCCGTGTTTGGCTTGTCATCAAAGACCTTTGAAAAAACTTTACTCCATTTTGCTTGGCACCCATACCATTTAATATTTCTATTGTTCTGTTTTCTCTTCAAATTCTTTAAATTTCAAAATGGTGATTTTTTTTGTTCCTAATTCTGAAAGTGTATTATAAAACAGTGATACAACATGACTGCAAAGATATATGTAAAATCCTTTTTCCAAATAATTTCCATCTAACAACTTTCCTCTACGTAAGAACTTCTTTTGAAACCTGGGGCTGAACATTAACTTAGAAATTAAGTTTATTTATTTATTACTTCTTAACTACAAATTTCCAGGTTGGCCTCTATCAAAACCCATTGACAAAAATGCTTCAAAAATTATTTTGAAAATACATTCAAACAGAATACACATAGGTTTAAACAAATTTTTAACTCGTTATTTTGAAATAATTTCAAATACAAAAAAGTTTCAGGAATAATAAAAGTAGCTCTTGTATTTTATTAATTCAAATTTACTGATTGTTATCATTTTACCACATTTCCCTTTTCTCTCTCAAAGTATTTGAAATTAAGTTGTATAAATCAGCCCCTTTTACTCCTAAATACTTCAATATTTCTTAAGAATAAGGACATGCTTTTACATAAACATAGTGGAATTATTTAACTGAGAACATTTGATATTTATTCAGTACTATTATATATTATAAGAGTCACTGTATGAACTTTCACTATTAGGGTAATCCTTCCTGTCCCATTCCCAATTTAGAATCCAGTCCAGGATAATACATTTCAATTAGTTGTCATATGTCTTTGGTGTCCTTTAATCTGGAACAGTTTTTCAGCCTTTGTCTTTTATGACATTGGCTTTGTTATAAAAGTACAGGCCAGCTGTTTGGAGTTTGGTATTTCTTCATGTTCCCATGCAGGAGATGCACTTTCAGCAGGTGATGTGTTTTCAGCAGGTATAGTGTGTAAGAAATGCTGTGTCCTTCCCAGTGCATGACATGAAGAGGGACATGGTGTCAGACTGTCCCATTGCTGGTGATGTAAACTGTGATTGCTTGGTTGAGGTGCTGTGTGTCAGGTATTTCCATTGTAAGGTTACTGTTTTCTCCTTTATGTTAACAAAGTCTGTGGAGAGAGGTTTTGAGATTATATAAATATCCTTTTTCTAATCAAACTCTCAGCAATTCTTATAGCACCCATTGATGATTCTTACCTGATTTCCATGGATGACTGAAAAATGGTGATTTGTAAATTCTATTATTCTTTCCACATTTATGATGTAACATGCTACTGTAAGGGTTTTCCTTTCTCCCCTCTTGTTTACTTACATGTTTCCTTATTATCAATATGAACTCATTAGTTCTTATTCAAGGGTTATAATAAATTACCATAATTATGCATTTCAATGCACAAATCATCACAGATTTGATCAGAGAGAGCCCTTTCAAGTTGGTCATTGTGTCCTTTTAACAGGTCTACATCTTTCATTTTAAAAAAATTACTTCTTTGTAGCACTGTAAGATATTCTAAGTTCATCTTGTATTTTCTTTGCCCCAACCTTAGAAGCAGTCCTCTGTGTGTGTGTGTGTGTGTGTGTGTGTGTGTGTGTGTGTATGTGTGTGTGTGTGTGTGTTTAATGAGGGAATGGTATTTACAAACCCAAATCTAGACATAAAATTAGGTTTTAAAAGATATTTACTGTTTCTTCTGTTATGGTTAAGTGCCAGTTTGGACAAATTTAATTGTCCATGTAGTCAAACAGTGGGTGATCTATATTGGCAGGCCTAGTATTATAAATCTTAACAAAAATGTAAAATACTACTTCATTTCCTCTATTTTAAGATACTAAGATGCACCATAGTTTTAATAATAGCTTCTTGGAGGGTGGAAGGAGGGTAAAAAACTCCATATTAAATGTTCACATTGATTATAAGACATCTACTAGTTTCAAAAACATCAAGATGTGAAGAAATTTGCATCTAAGAATCAAGAAAATAAGCAATTTGTTTCAAAGAAAATCATATTATAGCTTCATGTAGCATCTTTCAAATGATTTAAGGAAAGCGTTGAATAATATTATAAATAGCTTTGTTTATGCTAATCCTTTCTCTTTTACCCTTAACTGTATATTCTTTCATATGGTAGGTTGTAATAAAAATTCAGGGGATAGGTCAAAAGAATCTATTTTATTTTTTAAAGACACATGAAAGATAAGAAGAAGCTACAGCCAGGTCTACCCCTCAATGATTGAGCTTAAAGAAGATATTACTAGAAACATGTTAATTTGTTTTATATTTTCTCATGTGTCTACATTTTTTTTTTTTGTTTTTTTTTGAGACGGAGTCTCGCTCTGTCGCCCAGGCTGGAGTGCAGTGGCGCAATCTCGGCTTACTGCAAGCTCCGCCTCCCGGGTTCACGCCATTCTCCTGCCTCAGCCTCTCCGAGTAGCTGGGACTACAGACGCCCGCCACCACACCCGGCTAATTTTTTCTATTTTTTAGTAGAGACGGGGTTTCACCGTGGTCTTGATCTCCTGACCTCGTGATCCGCCCACCTCGGCCTCCCAAAGTGCTGGGATTACAAGCGTGAGCCACCGCGCCCGGACCATGTGTCTACATTTTAATAGGTCTGTTGTATCATCTCAATGGCTTGGAAAACCAAATGTATATTAATAATAATAAGAAGAATACCTTACATATAAATAGGACTTTATGTTAAACACATTACAAAGACAATGTTATTAAGGGTAGCATAGTATATTAACTAATTAGAATTTTATTGCCTAGGACAAGTTCCTCCACTGCTACTTACTAGATTTGTACCCTTAGGCAAATTACTTATCCTTTCTAGGCCTCAGTTTTCTCATCTGTCAAATGAAAATAATACCCTAAAGGAAACATATCCTAAAAGTCATTGTGAGTATAAAATGAGACAATTCAGGGAAAACACACTGACCAGTACAGTGGTTGGTATTCAGTAAGCCTCTCAGTCAATGTTAGGTAATGAAAAGTCGTTCAAAGACAGAGGTTTGTATCATTCCAATATCTCAAATGAATATTTTCTTTTTACATCCCTTATAAGACAATTTAGTACATTTTTCTATTTATGAACCCAAATACAGTCAATAGTGTAATGGCCCCAACGGGTTCTCCTTGCCTACTGCCTAGACAGAGCTAATTTATCAAGCCAGGGGAATTGCAATAGAGAGTTTAATTCACACAGAGCTGGCTATACAGGAGACTGGAGTTTTATTATTACTCAAATCAGTCTCCCAGAGAATTCAGGGATCAGAATTTTTAAGGATAATTAGGGGGATGGGACCGGTGAGTTGGGAGTGCTGATTGGTTGGGTCGGTGATAGGGAGTTGAACCCGTTCTCTTGCACTGAGTCAGTTCCCAGGTGGGGACCACAACACCAGATGAGCCAGTTTACCGATCTGGATGGTACCAGCTGATCCATTGCATACAGGGTCTGCAAAATAGCTCACTCACTGATCTTAGGTTTTACCATAGTGATGTTATCCACAGGAGCAATTTGGAGAGGTTCAGAATTTTGCAGCCTCCGGCTGCATGACTCCCTAAACCATAATTTCTAATCTTGTGGCTAATTTGTTAGTCCTTCAAAAGCAGTCTAGTCCCCAGGCAGGAAGGGGGTTTGTTTTGGGAAAGGGCTGTTACCATCTTTGTTTCAAAGTTAAACTATAAACTAAGTTTCTCCCAAAGTTAGTTAGCCCTATGCCCAGGGGTAAACAAGGACAGTTTGGAGGCTAGAAGCAAGATGGAGTCAGATATCTTTCACTGTCATCGTTTTCTCAGTTATAATTTTTGCAAAGACAGTTTCAATAGGAAGAATCTTCTTAAGTTCTAAGTCAGGAATATGAATTAGGAAGCCGCACCAAGGTGAACAAGTACACCTACCTATGATGGTTTAATTATCTCTTTGTTTTACTCACCGCCAGCAGGTCCTAGACTGACAAACCTATCCTGTGTTCTCATCTACTACTCTCCCATCTATAGGAAAACAATGATTCTCAGAAGCCATTGGTTTAAAAGACCGAGCAAACATATTTGAGACCCAGATAAGCAGAGAAAAGAAAAAAAGAGCACACACCCAACAAGTTTAGATTGCCCCATCTCTCTCTCGGGTTTAGATTGCCCCGTCTCTCTCTGGGGTTTAGATTGCCCTGTCTCTCTCTCGAGTTGTGTCACTCCGGCTGACTCACACTCTGTCATAGTGCTACTCATAAAGAGTCCTGAGGGTACTTAACCCAGGACAATACCACACAGATGATTAACGTCAAAGATAGAAGAGAGACATTCTTTATCATCCATGATAAGGGATTCACAATTTCCCTTTTAATTCTTTAATTGGCCTTTCTAATTAGAGGGATTTGCTGCTTTATTTGTCAGTAGTTGGCTATGATCTGTATGGTTTCTGCAACACTAAGCTTGATTGTTTGCATCTTAAAGGGATTCTGGGGACTCCCTACCCTTTCAGGGATTTCTCTGATGCTCTTCGAGGGTTTTAGAGAGCTGAGGTCAAGGATGATCCATTAGCATGCAGAAGGAAACTGGGACTCCACCATTTATTTCAGAGCAGTTACATCACTCACTCTGGCTCAGCTCCCATATTGTCAAGTGAAGCAGTGGATGAAGCAATAAATGTGATCAGGCTGCCGCAGGTCCCCTGCCATTTGCACAGCTCTTGTCGTAGGAAGTTTTAACATTGGATTTTTCAAAGTTTTCACCAAACTAAAAGCTGACAAAGAAAATAAATTGTTTGGAAAATATTACAGCATGTGGAGGTATGTGGGAAATCAGCGTGAAACATAGTTTACTAGGGGTTGTACTATAATTCTCCTTAAATACATAAGGTTAGAACAGAAAATGTAATTATACAATCATCATAAGAAGCAATTTGTAACAATTAACTCTTCAGGGAGGCCTGTTTCCACCTTGCCCTGTGGAAGCCTCAGGTGTTTTTTTCCAAGGGACCAAACCCACAAATGGCCAAAGTCCTCTTAAAACTAGGGAGCCAGCAGCACTGAGTTTTGCACTTTACTGCTCAGGCATTTCTTGTCTGTTAACGCCCATTCTGCCCCCTCTTTCCTGGGCCCCCATCAGCCCAGTGTTCACTAAAATTAGACTCAGAAGTGTCTCAAGTCCCAATTTTCTCTCATGCTTTGCACAGAAGCTTAATGCTTTGTACAGAAGCTTAATGCTTTGTAGAAACTGGACATGTGGCTTCCTTTTCCCCTCTAGCTACCAGTTTACTGACCATGATCTGTTTGACCTCTGGCTACCAGCCTATATCCCTTCAGCCTCAGGGGTTTTCATGGCTATTCCTGGTCTAAGATTTTCGTCTTTGAGTTCAGTGGCTTACCAAAGATCTAATTCAGCAGACTGTCTGCCTCTGGCTCCTTAATTAGCTCCCAGGAGGCTTTTCTTGAAAGTCTTTCTGGATCATTTTGAAAGGGGCATTTCCTGTGTCTAAAGCTCCCTCCCCATCAGGAGGTATAGCTTAAAGCTCGGCTTACTCACCCTACACACAGCTCACCAAGGCCCCTGATTATAAAAACATGCTATGAGAAGGATCAAGGATGAAATAATTTCTCTCTTTATGCCTTTGTTTCCTCAAAGGATGTTACTTGGCCACCTATTATATTTAATACACTGAAAAGGCTACAGTGATGAATGTATTTTGGTTCCTGTCTTAGAAGATGTACAATGGTTCTTTAACTTCATTGTACATAAGAATCACCTGGAGAGACTATTAAAAACAAGACACTCAAGCTCCATAACTCAAATATTATGATTCCATTATCTCAGTGTAGAAGGTGTAGATGGTGGCCTGAGAATCTGTTTTCTTTTGTTTTGTTTGAATCAGAGTCCAGGCTGGAATGCAATGGCTCCATCACAGGCTCACTGCAGTCCTGACCTCCTGGGCTGGAGTGATCCTCCCACCTCAGCCCCGCAAGTAGCTGGGACTACAGGCACATGGTACTACACCAGGCTAATTTTTAAAAATTTTTTGTAGGGAAGGGGTCTTACTCTGTTGCCCAGGCTGGAGAATCTGTGTTTTGAATAAGCACCCAAAAGAACTGACATGGGATCCGCTGGATACTTAAATAAACACAACTCTGTGAAAGAGATACTTCAAGCTTATGTCATCCACTCTCAGGTACACAGTTCTGGAAACCAGTAGGCAAAACATGGCCTATATGTTTGGTTTTCCTAAATAAAATGTGGAACTTGTATTCTATCTGTATTGTTTATTCTCTCCAAAATACTCATATTGCTTTATATCCTTTTACTTTACTTTCCTTTGTCACTGAAGTGAGCATTGTGTGTCTCTATTTTAGAGATGGGGAAGAAGTTACAAACCATCACTTGATCTACCACCCATTGCACAGCAAGTTGTAGCAAGTTCAGGTCTCCAGCAAGTAAACCCACTACCTTCACAGCATAACAAGACAGCATTCTTTTTTAACTTCAGAAAATACAGTGGGCTCCCCAAGCTCCTGTGTGCATTGATTACTCAATGATGCAAAAATAAGAAACAATTTGACTTTCTCAGGTTCACCAAGCTATGGGTGTTGCCTAGGAATCTGAAATTTTTAGGAGGTCTCCAGTGAAGGATGCTGCTGGGAATGTATGGAAGGTTATGGGGGAGGAATGTATAGAGGGTTCAGAAGAGAGTAGGTTGAATCTCCTCACCTGCAAGTCCCACAGTGCTGTTCAACTTGTATCCATTGAACTTTGTGCTCATGTCTATTCTTATTCTTTTCTGGGCTCCTAAACCTAAACCTTTCTTATTTTTATTTCCCTTTAGAAATAAGCTTTCTTGTTTTTATTTCCCTTTAGAAAAATATTCAGGGCACAATTATCTCTCTATTTGGAGCAATGATTGTGGTCTTTCCACATGTGATTGCCCAAGTCTATTTATGTCTAGTGTGAATGAAGCCTGTGGATTCTCTGGTGTTATCTAAATTATTCTGGTGTTAAAAGATATACTTGGGAGTACAGAAAATTATAAATAAGGTAAATATGAATATATATGTAAATACACGTGTGTGTATACGTGTGTGTGTGTGTGTGTGTGTGTGTGTGTGTGTGTGCATTTTGAGATCGGGGCTTGCTCTGTCACCCAGGCTTGAGTGCAGTGTTGCCATCACTGCTAGCTAACTGCAACCACCACCTCCAGGGCTCACACGATCATCCCACCTTGGCCTCCTGAGCAGCTGGAACTATAGGTGTGTTCCACCATGCGCATATAATTTTTGTACTTTTGTCAAAATGCAGTTTTGCCATGTTGCTCAGGCTGGTCTTAAACTCTTGGACTCAAGTGAACCACCCACCTAGGCCTCTCACAGTGCTGGGATTACGGCCATGAGCCACAGCTTCAGGCCAAATAATGCACATGTTAAATAGATGTTATATACCTATATATAATAGGTACACATTTCAAAAATCTTTTGAAAGGTCCATTTGCAATCAGTTCTTTTATTGCAACCCCTTCTTCCAACTTCAACTTCAAATATTATATGAAGCTTTTCTCAAAACAATTTGCAATGGAAACACAAGGATTTATTTGCTGGCTCTCATCCCAGTCAGAGAAATGCTTTGTAGATGACCATGTCAAACTCATGTGAGGCATTCTAAAACTCTGGAGAGAGTCAGTGGAAAAAAATCTCCAAGTATCCTCATCTGTATAATCTCTGCTTGCAAGACTGGTTCACAGTAAAACCATGAAGAGCACCAGCATTCTACTGGGTTCCAGCTTCTCGTCATCCTCTCGGCTCTGCAAATATTTCTGTGTTAACAATTCCTTTGGTCTATCTCAAGCATCAGCATCCTCTACCTTGATGAAAGAGTAGATTTTTGTGTTTTATTCTAAAGCGTAAATGATCACTTGAGGAGAATTGGAAAGTTCTTGATAAATGTAAAAAGGTTTCAGAATCTATAGACCTTCATCGAGATCCTGCTTTTCCCTGCTTTTCTCTTGAGCTTGGACAAATTGTGTGGCCTCTCTTAGCCTCAGTTTCTTCAGCTATAAAATGAGGTTAATAATAGTGCCTCCTTCAAAGGGGTGTTGTAATGAATAAAGAGAAAGGCACACAAAATGCTTAACATAGCATGGGCTCATAATATGCATTCATTAAAGGTTTAATGATTATTATTTGTCTTGGGAACATCTGTGTGCGTATTATCAGAACTTAAGAAAAATAAAACTTTATTAAGATTATCAACAAGCAAATGGATGAGCATTTGTTGGGGGTAGGGGGACTCAATAAATGTTCTTGCTTGAAATAATACTGTTAGCTTTTTTCTTTTTTTTTTTTTTAACAGAGTCTGGCTCCATGGCCCAGGCTGGTACAGTGGCGAAATCTCAGCTCACTGCAACCTCCGCCTCTAGGGTTCAAGCCATTCTCCTGCCTCAGCCTGCCGAGTAGCTGGGATTACAGGCATGCACCACCACACCCAACTAATTTTTGGTACTTTTAGTAGAGATGGGGTTTCGCTATGTTGGCCAGGCTGGTCTCGAACTCCTGGCCTCCAGTGATCTGCCCACCTCGGCCTCCCAAAGTGCTGGGATTACAGTCGTGAGCCATCATGCCCAGCCACTGCTAGCTTTTGATAATCTGGCTGCTGGATGTCTGAGGAAGTCATTGTTTCCTTCAGATGCACTTATTCAGCAAAACTGTATTGTGCATATGCTATGTGAACTACATGTCAATAAGTTAAACACACACACACACCAACAGAACTGTACTGTGCACTCTTCTATATGCAGAGTACTGAGATAAGTGCAAAGGATATTAAGATAAAGAAAGCACAATTCCTGCCCCCTGAATGTGAATGGGAGATCATCAGAGCTTTCTTCATATCTTCACTCTCCATTTAATACATCCCTAGAGCACACTTCAGCACTCAAAGGAGAACGTACCTGAATGAGTCAGTGCTGAAGATGGTACACAAGGTCCCCTGCTCTGAATCATCTAACAGCTCCTCTAGCCACCATGGCAGTCAAGAGAAGTCCTTTCTCATTTCACTTTCTTTCCTTGCCCAACCTGGTGTCAGAGTGACCTCTGTCAAGAGGTCACTCCATAAGGAATTGGGAAGTGGTTATTATGGAAATGGAGATGGTAAGGACCAGATCATCAAAATGGGATTTCTACAAGTGCCATGGCAGGTTGGAGCAGTGGCATACAAAGCAAAAAACGTAAATTTCCTGTCACTTTGAATCTCAGACTTCACACAGTACAAGTTCTCCATTGCTACAGGGCTGCAAAGTGCTCCAGCTAACATTCCCTTGCCAGTGTGAAGCCACTTCTACCTCGCCTCTCCCTGCCTCAGGGCTTAGAAATGCTGAAGTTATGAGTAGAAGTTTTCCATTGCTTTGCCATTTTTTTTTTCCCCAAAGAAAGAAAAATGTTAGTTTTCAGGGCAAGATAAAATGAAAAACAGTTTGGGTAAATCAGCCAGGCCAACAAAGAATAGTTTTGGACCAGAAATTATTCTGGCTTTATGAAACGGAAATTAAACAAAAAAAAGATGATGACTCCTTGGCCAGAATGAGATGTCTTTTTTCAGTAGCAGGGGAATGTTCTGTAATACAGCAGAGGAGCCCTGAGCTGGGAGTTAGTTGAGAAGCATGGGTCTTATTCTGGCTATCAGTTGTTTCTGTGATCTTAGATAAGTTGTATCACCTCTCTTGCCTCAGACTCATCACTAGAAAAGAAAACAATATGATCCTTGAGGTCTCTTCCATCTTAGACACACTATCTGTCTGTGAAGTGTAAGAGTATAACATCACAGCTCATGGAGCTATTTAGATTATTTGGTGGGTTTTCTTCCCAAGTCTTATCACAATATAGACATGTAGTTATGATAGAATGTTGGATGCATACTTCTAACTCTAAATCTTGCCTTTTCAAACCCTGAGTCTAAATGATTCGTAAGACTGGCATTCAATTTCCCCCAGCCAGCTATGTGTTGGCAGCTCACAAATCAATTTTCTATACATTATTTTATGTAACTTTTATCACCACCCTGTGAGGTATTATCTTAACCCATTTTACAGATGAGAAAAAAAATGAGCTCAAAGAAGTGAAATGCTCTATATTCCACAGATGATAAGTGGCATAACTGGGACTTACATAAATATTTTGATTTTCATGTTAGTTCTCTTACGCTATATCTTTGTGGTAATGCTGGTTAATGTGGAAAGAGCTATTAAGCCTTGGTTAAATAAAGTTTCAAGTTGAAATATTTTTGTCATCTGTTAACTGAGGCCCTGCCTACATCACTTCTAATAGAATTAATTAGCTGCCAGCATCCGTATGAGACAATGACCGTGAAAGACCTAGAGACATTAATAATACCACCATGTCAGATTATGGCTAATTATTCTTGTCCTCTTCTACTTCTCATCTTGTTAATACATTATCACCATTTGTGCATTACCCAAGCCAAAACCTCCAGGAATCTTTCACTTCTTTTATCTTATCTGCTATGTCTAACAGGTCACTACATCTTGTACTTTTTTTCCCTTGGAAATATGTTAAATCCATCTCTGCCACCTATACCACTGCCAATTCCCAGGGTCAGCTCAAATCACCTGATCTCCTTGACTCAAGCTCTACTGTCACTAGTCCATATAGAATCCACAAACAATTATTTTTCAGAATCATAACTTTATGCAACTCCTGTTCTTAAGAACATTTCATCCATACCCACCATGACCCCTGACCTCCAAATTAAACTCTATATCATGGCATTATCATCTTTCCTCAATCAGCTTCCAACTTAAATGTTCTGGCCTTGTCTCTTCATTCTGCTCAATATTCACCTTAAACTTAGTCTCCAGTTCCCCTCAGGAGAGAAGATATAAAATGAGAAGAGTAAAATTAAATGGTCTAATTCTAGAACCATCAACATTTGAATGTTAATTGAAAGAAGAGGAATCAGTGGAACTGAGATAAAGCAGCCTCAGAGGTAAAAGGTCCTGCATTCATTAAACAACAATGTGTAAGGTCTTTTTCAGAAAAGATCTGAACATAGTTGAAATGTTCTTGGTAGGAAAACAGGAGCTTCAGAGGGCACAAAGGAATAGAGAACAGGAGGAAATGGGTCCAAAAAAGGAAGGGGCTGAACTTAGCGGAAATGGGAAAGTCAGAACAGACAGCTCAGTACATCTCAGGGATAGTAAAGGAACAAAAGCACTGTGATTGGATCCCACCTTAACACAAAAGTGTGGTTGCAATCTGACTACTTCCCATAAATAAATTATCATCAACTGGTGATTCATTCAACGAGTACTTTCTGTGTGCTTGGCATAAGAATAGAAGTTCAGTTAAGCAATGATGACCCAGAAATCTAAAAGGAAAAAGAAAAAAAGTAGAAGAAAAGAGAAGTATGAAAAATTCCACAGTCCTTATATGAAGAAGCCTATGACCCAGTGTTTGGGATTGTCAAGTGTCTGGGACTGTTTTATGACTTTATCATAAAACAATGATAAAGACAAGCACAGGATTTGGGAGTAGATAGAGCCCTGAGGGATCCAGAAAGTTTTCTTCTTATGGAAGATGTGGTGGAACTGATTTCGAAAGCTTTAGCCTCATTTCTTGGGTTTTGAAAGAGTTTGACTAGTTCACCTGTACTAAAGAAGTTAAGGAATGACATCCTATTACACTGACAGGTGGGGCTGAGAACCATCATAATTGAGGTACTTAGGTTACTATAAATTTCTACTTTCAGACTTTCTTTCAACATCTTGCATAAGAAGAAAACTTCCTGGATCTCTCAGGGCTCAATCGACCCCAAAATCCGGTGTTTGCCTTTATCATTGTTTTATTTACTTGACAGTCCAAAAACTCTTTTCCTAGTCATTAGTGCTCTGGACTCACCAGTTCTGCTCTATCTGTAGGCCTATTGCACATCTGCTGATTTCCTCCTGTGATCTGGGACACCTGACCTCCCTGGTGAATTCTGCAACCATCCCACTAACTTTGGAGTGAGATGGAGATGGGGCCAGAGGCTGCCCTCCTTTATGACATTTCATTGAATGGATGGAATGCACCCTTTTCTTCATTTCCCATAGCAGAGTAGAGCGCAGGCTGTGTCTTTTAATAGGACTTTATTGAAGTTCCTCATTGACAAAAGGGAGTCACAACTCATAGAGTAACACAACTGCTTCTGGATGTGGTTGTGCTCAGAGCTGAGCTCAAGGGCCAGTCATTGCACACCAAAATATTCCTTAGATAGTTCCTGGTGAGCTATGAGGCTCCCTGCCTTCTAAGCCTTCCCGTGAGGTAGAGACCAACATAACCCTATCACCAGAAACCTACTCAAACAAGTCTAAAATCTCTAGAATTCTGGTTCCAAGGGTCAGAAGGCTCAGAGAAAAAGAAAAACCTAGACTTGGTGAGATGTTTATGTCCTATTTTCCAAGATCTTGTTACCTCTCCAAAGGTCAGTCACTTGCCAGGATGATTGCCAACAGGAATAATGACCTTCCCTAAGAGAATTATCACCTTCTACTCACTGGGGTGTGACCCTGTTCTCAGGTCCCAACAAGGCAACACATCAGTAAAGATGATAATGATAATAATAGTAAATGTTCTTATTGTGCAAAGTGCAGGGTACTGTTCCGAGCACTTACATTATTAATTAATCTTCAAGGTTATCTCAAGAGGTGTGTACAATTATCCACCCCTTTTAAAGATGAAGAAATTGGGGCACAAAGTAGTCAAGTAACTTGCCCAAGATCACATAGCTTCTAAGTGGCAAAGCTGTACTCAAATCCAGGCAGTCTGATTCCAGAAACTAAACTATCACCCAGTGCATCATACTGGCTTACAACCAGGGGAAGTACTTTTCGTAAATTCTGAGTGGTTCATTTTTTTAACTTGAGATTTAATTCACGTACCTTATGACTAACCCATTTAAAATGTTTAGTTCAGAGGTTTTTGGTATATTTTCAAAGTTGCATGACTATAATCACAATCTAATTCTAAAATATTTTCATCACCCTCTCAAAAGCACTCATAACCATTAACAGTTATTCTTTATTTCTCCTCTGCCCCACATACCCCATGGCAACTGTCACTTTGTCTCTGTAGGTTTGCTTATTCTGGATATTTCATATAAATGGAAACGTGGAAAAATGTGGTCCTCTGGGACGGGCTTAATTCATATACCACAATATTTTTGAGATTCATCCATGTTAAGCATATATCAGAACTTCATTATTTTTCACTGCTAAATTATATTCCACTGTATTGATATGCCACATTTTGTTTATCCATTCATCAGCAGGTGGACATGTGGATTGTTTCCACTTTGAGGTTGATATGATTAGGCTTTGTGTCTCCACCAAAATCTCATCTTGAATTGTAATCTGAATTGTAATTCCCACATGTTAGGGGAGGGACCTTGTGGGAAATGATTGGATCATGAGGTGCGGGGGAGGGGGTTACCCCGTGCTGTTCTTGTAATAGTGAGTGAGTTCTCACAAGATTTCATGGTTTTATAAGGGACTCTTCCCCCTCCACTCTGCATTTCTCTTTCCTGCTGCCTTGTGAAGAAGGGTGTGTTTGCTTCCCCTTCTGACATGATTGTAAGTTTCCTGAGGCCTCCCAGCCATGCTAAACTGTGACTCTATTAAACTTCTTTCCTTTGTAAATTACCCAGTCTCAGGCATTTATTTATAGCAGCGTGAAAATGGACTAATACAGGGGTATTATGAGTAACACTGCTATGAACATTCATGTAAAATGTTTTGTGTGGCTATTATTTTATTTTTCTTGGGTGCATATTAGAAGAATTATTGGTAACTCTGTGTTACCAATAATTACTGGTAACTGTTTTTATTAGTTTTAAATTGTTCAAAATGTAGGCCAACAGGAGCATAATCTAGCAAAATTTCCACTGGTTTGCTATTGTTACTTACTTTCTTAAAATAGTTTTTACAGTGAGAAGTAAAAAATTCACATATTGGTCTTCTTATTAGCTTCTGGGACTCAGCTCAATGACTCAGGAATCCAAGGACACATTCAAGCACACACCTACATTCACACACACACACACACACACTTTTATATATACACATATCCTGCCATTTAAAGTGCAAAGTCAACTTTTCTATAATTGAAGGAAAATTGGGGATATAAAGTCTATGTATTAATAAGTAGACCTGGTAGGTTAACTATTTAGTCATGTGTTTAATAGGCTTTATACTTGTGTGCCTCCCACATTATCTGGCTCATTCCTTTAATTTTCCCTTGTCTTTGCATTCTTGTGGCACCAGTGCCACCCTGCAGCTTGAGGTCAGTGTTACTTTCCTCAAAGCCACCTGAACATGGCCCATGTTGGCTCCCTGCAATTCTGGTTGGCAAGCATCTCTTCCTCTGGAGATTTTCCTGAGGTTTGAAAAATACAAGTTTGAAAATGGCCTAGTGAACATTTCAGGTATTTTGTGCAAGGTAGGGAGAGTCTTGGAGAAAAACAAAGAATGAAAATTCCCCTCACAGCAATGATTTCCAGAGACAGGATGTCAGTTTAAACATGATTCCCAAACTCACAACCTCAAAATTTCTAAACATTGTTGGGTGGATGCCATCTGATTTTGGTGATTTATCTGAATTTAGCTCATCAAACAGGCTTTGGTTCTACATCTACCTTGAGCTGCTACCTCTTCTTTTCGTCTTTCCGGTCTGGTGACTGACCTCTCTCCTCAAATCTGCGAGTTCTAGGCTGTTCACATTAAAGATTTCTTTCCCAATAAAAATCTCCAAGAAATTTCTGGATGAGGCAGAACGATGCTGCACCTCTAAACTACTAATGGTTCCCTGGTTGCTGGGTCTATTTTTTTATTTTACTTTTTAAAATTGACAAATAATAATGGTACATATTCATGGGGTGCATAGTAATGTTTTGATACCTGTAATATATGGTCAGAGCAAAGTGATTGGCATATGCATCATCTCAAACATTTATCATTTCCTTGTGTTGGAAACATTCCATTTCCTCCTTCTAGTTATTCAAAACTATGTATTATTGTTAACTATAGTCATCTTAAGGTAGCATGGTGCGCTAAAATGTGTTCCTCATATTTGGCTGTAATTTTGTATCCTTTAACAAATCTCTCCCCATCCCTCCTTTCCCACTATACTTCCCAGTCTCTAGTATCCTCTGTTCTACTTTTTACTTCTGTGAGATCACCTTTTTTTTAGATTCTGCATATAAATGGGAACACACAGTGTTTAACTTTTTGTTCCTGGCTTATTTCACTTAACATCTTTCAATTCCATCCATGTTGCCATGAATGACAGGATTTCACTCTTTTTTATGACCGAATAGAATTCCATTGTGTATATATATCACATTTTCTTTATCCATTCGTATGTTATTGGACACCTGGGCTGATTCCATATCTTGGCTATTGTGAATAGTATTGCAATAAACATGGGAGTGCAAATGTTTCTGACAGAATGATTTCCTTTCCTTTGGATAAATTCCCAGTAGTAGAATTGCTGGATTATATGGTCATTCTATTTGTAGTTTTTTGAGTAACCTCCATACTGTTCTCCATAGTAGCTGTACTAGTTTACATTCCCACCAACAGTGTTATAAAAATACTCTTTTCTTCACATCCTTACCAACATTTGTTGTTGTTGCTGTTGTTGTGTGTGTGTGTGTGTTGTTGTTGTCTGTTGGGAAATAGCCATCCTAACTGGGGTGAGATGATATCTCATTGCGGTTTTGATTTGCATCTCCTTGATGATTAACGATGTTGAGAATTTAAAAAATATATTTCTTATCCATTTGTATGTCTTCTTTTGGGAAATACCTATTCAAATCATTTGCCCATTTTAAAATCAGATTGTTTTTTACTGTTGAGCTTTTGAGTTCCTTGTTTATTCTAATGATACTAATCCCCTGTTGGATAAGTAGTTTGCATATATTTCCTCCTATTCTATAGGTCGTCTTTTCACTCTGTTGATTATTTCCTTTGCGGTGCAAAAGCTTTTTAGTTTGATATAATCCTACCTTATTTTTGCTTTTGTTGCCTGTGCTTTTAAGATCTTATTCATACAATATTTTCCCACACCAATATCCTGAAGGATTTCCCCTATAGTTTCTTCTAGTATCATTCTATTTCTTCTAGTATATTTTCTTTCTTTTATCATTTCAGGTCTTACATTTCAGCCTTTGATCCATCTTGAGTTGATTTTTTTTAGGGTGAGAGGTAGGGATCTAGTTTCGTTCTTCTTGCATATGGATGTCAAGTTTTCCTAGTATCATTTCAGTTCCATGTGGCTGGGGAGGCCTCACAATCATGGCAGAAGGTGAAAGCCATGTCTTACATGATGGCAGGAAGGAGAGAAAATGAGAACCAAGTGAAAGGGGCTTCCCTTTATAAAACCATCAGATCTCGTGAGACTTATTCACTTCCATGAGAACAATACGGGGGAAACTGCCCCTATAATTTAATTATCTCCCACCAGCTCCCTCCCATAACACATGAGAATTATGGGAACTACAATTCAAGGGGAGATTTGGGTGGGGACACAGCTAAACCATCTGACATCACTGTTTTTGTAGTTTTCCTTGTAGAGGTCTTTCACTTCCTTGGTTACATTTATTCTTGGATTCTTGGGTACTTTTTTTTTGGTAGCTATTGTAAATTGAATTACCTTCTTGATTTATTTTTCAGCTACTTTGTTGTTCATGTATAGAAGCACTGCTGATTTATACATGTTAATTGTGTGTTCTGCAACTTCACTGAATTTGTTTATCAGTTCTAAGAGCTTTTTGGTAAAGCCTTTAGTTTTTTCTCTATATAAGATCATATCATCTGCAAACAGGAAAAGTTTGACTCCCCCCTTCCAATTTGGATGTCTTCTATTTATTTCTTTTGCCTAATTGTGCTAGCTAGCACTTCCAGTTTTATGCTGAGTTGGGGGTAATGAGAGTAGGCATCCTTATCTTGTTCTAGTTCTTAGAGGAAAAGCTTTCCCTTTCAGCAAGATGTTAGCTGTGGGTTTGTCATATATGGCCTTTATTGTGTTGAGGTACTTACCTTCTATACCTAATTTACTGAGAGTTTTTTGTTTGTTTGTTTGTTTGTTTTTTGTGACAGAGTTTCACTCTTTCACCCAGGCTGGAGTGCAGTGGTGTGACCTTGGCTCACTGCAACCTCCGCCTTCTGGTTTCAAGCGATTCTCCTGCCTCAGCCTCCTGAGTAGCTGGGATTACAGGCACCTGACACCACTCCAGGCTAATTTTTGTATTTTTAGTAGAGACAGGGTTTTACCATGTTGGCCAGGCTGGTCTCCAACTCAGGCTGACCTCATGATCCACCCGCCTCAGCCTCCCAAAGTGTTGGGATTACAGGCATGAGCCACTGAGCCTGGCCTATTGAGAGTTTTTATCATAAATTATGTAATACTGAATTTTATAAAATACTTTTTCTTCCTCTATTAAAATGATCACATGGTTTTTGTCCTTTGTTCTATTGATGTGATATGTAGCATTTATTGATTCACATGTATTAACTATCCTTGAATTCCTGGGATACATCTCATTTGGACATGGTTTATCATTTTTTTGATGTGTTGTGGATTCAGTTTGCTAGTATTTGCTTGAAGATTTTTGTGTCTACGTTCATCAAAGATATTGGCCTGTAGTTTTTTTTTAAGGTTGTGTACTTGCTCTGTTTTGGTATCAGGGTTATGCTGGCCTCATAGAATGAGTTAAGAAAAATTCACTCTGCTTTCATTTTTTGGAATAGTTTGAGAAAAATTGATATTAATTCTTCTTTAAAGTTTTAGTAGAATTCAATAATAAATATTGCTTTTTGCTTTTTTGACTTTTTTTTTTTTTTTTTTTTGGAGACATTGTCTTGCTCAGTCACCTAGGCTGGAGTGCAGTGGTGCCATCTCTGCTCACTGCAAGCCCTGCCTCCTGGGTTCACACCATTCTCCTGCCTCAGCCTCCCAACTAGCTGAGACTACAGGCGCCCGCCACCATGCCCGGCTAATTTTTTTGTATTTTTGGTAGAGATGGGGTTTCACCATGTTAGCCAGGATGGTCTGGATCTCCTGACCTTGTGAACCACCCACCTTGTGATCCACCCGCCTCAGCCCCCCAAAGTGCTGGGATTACGGGCGTGAGCCCCTACGCCCGGCCGCTTATTAGACTTCTTTACTCACTTCTTAGCTTGCTCCTCTCTTGGGTTCTTCACACCTGCTGCCTGCCTGAATATGTGGTTATGACTCATTTAATTTATAAGCCATCATTATGCTCTGCCCTTCTTTTCTGGTATTGAAGGTCCAGTCTCCTTCATCTCCTTCATCACCCAACTGCTGATAGTCTATTGTCATGTAGAAACATCACTATCCTTTTGGTCTGTTCACCATCCTGTGGGCTCTCCTTGTTCAAATATCTTCCTTTATCCACTGGCTCTACTGCTGTTGATGGTGCCAGCATGACCTAGAACATTTACTCCTATTTTATCAAGTATCTGACCTCTGCTCTGCATTAAAAGATACTTGACCAAGATGAATTCAATTCTATTCCCTTTTCTATTCTGTTTCCACTTCAATAAAATCCATATAGGTTACCACAAAAAAAAGAAAAAAGAGACAGAAAAGAAAATAGCAAAGGAATATCACAGGCAACATTTTAAGATGATTCAGAAATTTTCAGTGAATCTGTGTAATGAACTATCATTTGATTAAAAAGATACTGTTTCTCTAAGTCTAGCATAACTTAAATTCACGGAATTAAATAAATTTGAATACTATTTTTAAAATGGAAACATCCAAGGGAAAATGGAAGAAAAATAATTTAAGCCTATGATTGCCTAACATTTTAATATTAATAGACTGATTCTGAAAGCATTAGCAAACCTAATTTTACATATGAGGTATTATCAGATGTACTATCAGATAAAGAATTGGAATGAGACATTTACTCCATTTTGTTCAACATAGCTGCCCAATCTAGATGTTAAATTAATAATGAATTTCATTGGGTTTCAAAATTACATTGATTAGTCAAGTATTTTGACAATTATAAAATATAGTAGCTAAGATTCCTTTATGTGCCAAGAACTGTGTTGAAAGTTTCACATGGATTTCTTGATTTAATTCTAACAATAACCATATGAGGTCGGTATTGTTATTGTCACCATTTTAAAGATAGAAATGCTGTTGCCTGGACAAGTGAATTTCCTCTTTCAAGGCCACTCATCTATTAAAAACTAGATTTGTGATTCCCGCACAGGCTACCTGACTCCAGAACCAGTGCAATTAAGCACTAAGTGCAACAGAGAGAGAATTCTTTTGTTGTTTGTTTGTTTGTTTGTTTGTTTTTGAGACAGACTTTCGCTCTTGTTGCCCAAGCTAGAGTGCAATGGCGCAATCTTGGCTCACTGCAATGTCCGCCTCTGGTGTTCAAGCGATTCTCCCGCCTCAGCCTCCTGAGTAGCTGGAATTACAGGCATGCACCACCACACCCAGCTAATTTTATATTTTTGGTAGAGACGGGGTTTCTCCATGTTGGTCAGGCTGGTCTCAAACTCCTGACCTTAGATGATCTACCCACCTCAGCCTCCCAAAGTGTTGGGATTACAGAATGAGCACCGCGCCTGGCCTGAGAATTCTTTGATTGCTCCTTTTTATTCTTCATGTTCCTATGCTATGTGTTCTGACCTTAACATGAAGGAAAACTACCTTTTTGATTTATTTGGGCTATGCTGCTTATGTCAATGGAGGGAGCAAAAGGTTAGGTCAGTGAGCATGTTCTTAAAATAAATAAAATGTCTTTTCCCAAGATATTTATTCCTCAGTACCTGAACTGCCTATTAGTACTGGATGACAAAAAGCAAGTTACATGTACATTTTTCTAGTCTTCAGAAGGAACTCATCACTCAGAATGTTCACAAGCTACAATGTGGCCACTGCAAAATGTATCATTTTAAAGTAACACTTATCAGCATGCTTCATGATAACTATCACATGTTTAGTATACATGTTTAGTGTATTTTTCTTCAGTTGAATTGCCCATATTAGGCACTCTTTTTCCTTTGATAGTTTTGGAATAGCATCTTTGTCTAGTCTGACTTCCTCATCTTTCCTTTTCCTGCTTTCCCTTTACATGATCTTGCTCATCTGTCTCTCAGTCTCCACCCAGCCCTCACTCTTACTGTGTTTTCTCAGCATTTGTTTCCCCTGCATATTTTTTAGGCTAAACACATTCTCTTTCATGCCTTCTTTTCTTCTGAATCTATTCTTAGCATAAATTCCGCAAATGATTGGATTCAAGTATTTTAAAAAGAAATCTATTTTGTTCTAAAATCTTTTTAAGTGAATTAAACTGTAATTTTTTTCCTTGTCAAATTCTGACCTCCCTGCTCATGTGTTCCACTAATAGGTCCTCATGGTTTTGATACCTGAATCTCCCTCTGTTTATCATGTTCACATAAAGCCCCTTTCACCCATTCCTGAATGTCTAAGTCTTCCCATCTTTGGCAGTAGGCCCATCTGTATTCCAGCTGCCTTGTCCATCTAAGACTGCTATAGCCATTTCCATTTATGTCTGTCCCCGCAGCCATCTTGTATGTTTTCCCTAAAGGGTGGCCCCACCCCAGCTGACCTTTCTTCCCTAGTTGCCCCCTTTCCCTTGTCTTCTAGAAAATAACACTGACAGATGCGATCCATTTACAGTCCCTCCACGTTTTCTCTGCAGATCACAGGCATGATTTGTTTCAGAACATTCAAGGGACAAATAGTAGCTGTTGGATGTGGCTGCCTGAAGAGGACCATATGCCTGACATAAATCTAAAGGAAAGGGTCCCAATTCTTGATCTCTTGGCCCTTTCTTTCAGACTTTATATTAACACTGAACACTTTTTTTCAAAGTATTGCTCTGACACGAATCAATGTATACAATTATCTGAAACTTCTACATATTAAAACTCACTATTAAGTTATGTGTGCAAAGGTAAGCTATTTTTAAAAGAAGGATGAATACTTTCCTTGCTGATAGTCATGCCAATAATTATATTGTAAAGCATTCTTCTATTAGGTTGATTTCTTTGTATAATGCATTTAGAAGGATTAGAATGAAAAGATTTGGTCAAGTTCAGTATCCATTGCAGCCATTACCAGTGGCTTGCGACCTGCCCACACCAGCATCTCCAGGGACATGGTGGATTTCAGCTGCTGCATCACCAACCTGTTACCAAGGAAACAAGAGAGGGCAAAAAAAATCCTCAATGACATTCACTTTCAAGGCAGTCAAGATACCCCTGAAAAGGATTTCAGTACTGCTATGAAGCAAGCTGAAATAGGCTCCTAATTATAAATTCTAAGCTATCTCCTCTTGTATCAAGTATGCTGTTTGGTTAGATCTCAATCTTTCAGTCATTCTCTATTACCAAGTCATATACTCCAGACATCAGAATAGCAAGCAATATTTCCTAAAGAAAGGAAGAAGAAAAGGGAGAAAAGAGAGAAAAGCTGGGGGGAACAGGTAATAATAGTAAAGCTGTTAAATGGTATAAGACACACTTATAAGGCAAGTGAAGTCGTAAGTCCTCACCAAAGTAGGGCTGGCATAAATTTCTCTATATTTTTAGGATTTTAAATGCATTCATAAGTATATTTGTGTAAAAGCAGTTGAGAAATTCTATACACGTTTATGTCCGTATTAGAAAGTATAAACTTGGTCCAGTATTTTGAATTTTTGATTTTCATTCAGGTACAAAATACACAGGGCAGAACTTTTATGTAACTGCTTTGTATGAGAGGTGTCCCCTTCTCTTCCCAATATACAGAAAACAATATATTTAACTCATTAGTTTCATTAATGCTTGTAACTCTCAGTGTCTGGGGACATATATGTAATTGTGTAGAAGGGTGTACAGACATGTGACATACATCTTTGTGAAGACATTGATGAATTCATCACTGTGTAAGCCAGTGGATATTGATGTCCTGTCCAGATACTCACACTGGCCCCTCCTTAGTGATCTCTCTTGGGCTTCTGGTCAGCTTCATTCTCGCCAGCAGCACTTACCCATGCCTACTAACTTCCTTACCTCAGGCTCTTGTCCTTGTAGAATTTGACTCTTGAATTCGTGGGGTTCAGAATAATGTTCTCTGAAGGTACTAGCTATGAAATGCCCTACACCAGTGCTTCTTAACCTTTCACTTACACATGAATCATTTAGATTCTGATTCAGTTGTTTCGAGTTGCCCATAATCTCCCAGGTGATGCTGAAGATGATGGTCCAAGATAGTAAACTATAAATTTTCTGAAGATATCAGCTGATTCTTGTTAATGTCTAATACAATGACTGCCAAGATGAATGCACTTAATACATCTCTTCTGAATGAAGTTAACTTTATGATACCTCCCCACCCCAACTCACTCTCATTGCCACCCCTGGAAAGGGGTGAAAAACTTTCACACTTTGAGAAATTCATGGTCCAATAGCACTCTGGATGTATCTCTTGTGGTAGATTCTGGCTAACTGATTACCACATCCATCTTCTTTCTGAGTAGAGAGCATAACTACACTTCCCGGCTTCTCTTGCAGTTCGATGTGGCCATATGATGGAGTTACAGCCAATGGGATGTGGGTAGAGGTGATGTGTGTGCATCTATTTCTTCTTCTGTTGCTAACCACTACACTTAGGAGCAGAATAGACTAAAAGAGGGAAGGATCCTGGATCCCTGAACTCTGTCTTGGAGATAATTTACACACTGATCAATCATCCATTTTAAAATAGGAAATATTATGAATGAGAAATATTTACTTCATATTTGAGCCAATATGTGCTTTTTTATTACAGTAGCTAAAATTAGCTTAAATTGTGTATCTTTCTCATAGATTTTACATTTTACTGTAATTGTTTCTTATATTGAAATGTGAGCTTTCAAAGGGATTTAAATTTTTTTATCATCCTATGCATATTACAATGACTGACTTACAGTAGGATATCAAATTTCCTTTATTAATTAGTAAATAAAAATGATGTTTTTATTTCATCATTCACCTTTCAATTTATAGAGCACCTGCTGTAAATATCATTTTACTCTCTTGTTCCATAAAAAAGAGAACTGGAGAAAGAATAAAGCTAATTTAATTATGCTTAGACTTTAGTTTCCTTCTTTGGGGCATATATGGTAATGAGTAAGGGAGAGGGAAAGATATGCTGCAAGGGTGTCTTTAGCTTTATTCCATGGTATGTGTGACCTTTCCGTGACAGATTTGATGTCCATGAGAAATACGATTGTACTGAATGAAATAGGGGCGAGAAAAAGGGTGTAGAGAAGGGAGGAGAAGCTTCAGTGAAGGTGAATGGGCACTGAGCACAATGAAATGGAAAATTATAAGATAGATTAAGGCATTAAAGGGAAAAACATGTGCATACATACATAGGAAGCATATATTATATGTTGCTGTAGCTGGCTATACAATCTACCTTTTACATAGGCTTACTCTTGTGTGGCACTGTGTTAGACTTTCCATACATTATTCATAATCTTCATAACAGTTTTCATAAAGTATTATCTTCATTTTACAGTCCAGAAATTAAGTCTCAGAGAGGATAGATGAATTATCTCATGATTTGAACTCACATTCATCTGGTTTTGAAGCTCAGTTTTTTCCTGTTTCATTACATAGTGCAAAAAATGTGTTTAGGGAGACTTTGTGATGAAATACTTAAAACAAAACTATCCTGAAAAATCCAGGCCTTGTGGTTTTTGTAGGTACTCTGTGGAACTTTATAAGCAACCAAACTAGAGAACTACATTGCTTGGATTACCTGCCTCTATGAGAGGCAGTCACACTCGATGTGTGAAATTCTTTGGGAATGGATGGCGGAGTAAGGGTCACTCTTTGGGAATCATCATATGCTTGCTGAAACAGAGGCAGAAATGACATTATTTGTTTTTTCACCAGTAAGGCAGGAGAGGACTGTGATGGGCATTATTACATCAAAACTTAGACAAGGTATTAGGAAGCAAAACCTTAGATTTCTTGACTTCTAAACCTCTGCCTTTCCGACGGACTAGGTCTTCCTACACTTGGAAATGTGGTTCAGACATTTGCATGGCCTGTGTGAAGAAGTGGCTTAATCGCCATTTTATATTCCTTTAAATGTTAAACCCTTTTACAGTATATTCTTTTGGGCTGATCTTTGAGACTACAATCTGGGTACACGTACCTCAGTGTATTTTCTAATATATCTAACTGTATATATTTTTATAAGGAAAGTCAGTGGATCCCAAATTCTGAATCTAGCTTCATTATGTTATTTTACAATTTTGTTTTCTAAATAATCCATTGGGAAATAATTCCTTACTGAGTCCACCATGAATTTCCCTTGCATTTTTCAATAGCCATTGCAGGTCTCATTCTGAAATGTAATCTAATGAGTTCTTTAAGTAATATTCTTTCCCTCTTTCTAACTGCAACATTATTCCCACTTCACATAACACTATTATGTTTGTATTATTCCCAAACTGCTTTGGATACGTAAATCTTGTTGGCCTCATTGAATTGTAGGAGCTGGGAACATGTCTTGCTACTACATGTAAACTTCTTGAGGGCAGAGCTTTTACCTCTATAAATTCCTGTAGCTCTAGAGTACTTGCACATGTACTAATTACATAAAAATATTTGGCCAAATGAATTTTACTTCTTTTGCAGTCTTATATTGCTTGGTACAATGCTAGGTCCATAGCAAAGTATCTACACAACTGTAATCCCCATATATGCAGTCTTAATTTTTCTTTGCTATGCCCTAGCTCTTAGCACAGTGACTGGCCCATCGAAGGCACTCAGTAAATACAAGTTGAGTAAATGAATAGATGTTATGAATATTTATTGCATGGTTTCCCTGCATTCCCCTTCCATTCCTCTACGTCTACAAAGGAAATCTCATAGATCAAAGCTTCTCCATTTCTAATGTGCATATAAATCGCCTGGGGAGCTTGATAAAACACAGATTCTGTCTTAGTAGATGTAGAATGAGTCTGGATTTCATAAGTGTGGGCAAGGCATCTCTAACTACATCCCAGGTGATGCCCCAGGAGTCTACAGATCACATTTTCAGTAGCAAGGATGTCAACAAGCCCCCAAAAGATGCAGGCTTCCACATTTAAGTTGAACCCTATTACTGAAATTCAGCACATGTATTTCATAAAATGTGTTTAAAGATCCTTGTTTTTTAGCCTCTTGGGAAAGAGAATCTGGGGCACAAAATCTGTATGCACCAAGATGAGAATTATATAGTTATTGAAATATCACCACCAACAACCAATCATCCAGATCTGCTACATAAGTATCGATCAAATTTAATTCTCTTCAGTGTTAGGTCTGATGAAAATATAGCCATAAATGTATGGGGAAATCCCAGAAAGGCTGACATTTGAAGACCAACTAATGATGTTGCCACAAATTTTATGTGTATGACAAAGAAGCAGTAACAATGCTGGGAGAAATTATACAGGAAGATTATCAGCAAGAATTAAGATTCCTAGCTATTGAAAAAGGAAAGAAAAAATATCTTCCAGTGCTGTGTGAGAGATCAGCTCAGCTCATTATTCATTTTTGAATTTGTCATACTCCTGATACCAAAGAATGTCAAACTAATTGAATTGAGTTAAAGTCTTGGGACCAAGAACAATTTGAATGTAAATGTTTAGCCATAATTGTGCTACAGAGTAGATAACAATTTAAAACGATATCTTGTTTTTTAGATACTTTATTTCAGGTGCAAATGTCTATAACTCACCATACCCAGAACTTAAAGAAGTGTATTTATTAGCTGTCATTTGATGACCTCTTAGCTCCTCTCATAAAATAATCTTTTACAATTAGGGCTGCTGTCTATCCTCTAAATATTTTTAAATGCTAGTTGGCAAGCTCCATGGTATGCAAGGTAAGGTAGAAAATAATAGGTTCTACTGGTTATTAAGCAGTGCTATGTTGTATGCAAAAGTCAAAGGGCTCAATTCAGTCATAAAAGGAGCTGATTTTTTGTTTGTTGTTATTGCAATAGAAATCATAGTAGTCATCATTATTGCTACTATTCTGTACAAAGACATTCATTTTAGAAGCTCTGAGTACATTTTCAGAATGTGTAATCAAATTTACTTCACTCATTTGTACATATCATAGGATATTTTGAATATATTCAGTAATGCCTTGATGTTGAGTCTCATGCATGCAACTTTACACCATACCTAAGATGTAAATATACCAAGACCACGTCTGAACAGAGTTTAACAGATAGTTGAGTAGAATAGATCATAGGAGGTGATAAAAATTAGATATGTCCACCCCATTTTCCTCTCATATTTTTTGTCTCTGGCCCTAAATCTCTTTCTGGTCTTGATCATCCCAAACCACTCTCCCATTAATGAAACTTGAGCTATGAGAGAGAGATTATGGATAAAAAGAAGCAAAGACAGCATTAGTGTATTAGAAGAGATGGTGGCAAAAGGAAAAGTGCAGGTGAGGGGGAAAGCAAAAGGTAGGGAAATTTAAGGATTAGAGAGAAGGATATCTCAACCTTGAAGAATCAGGGTAGGGGAAAGAAAATAATCTGGATAAGGAAAGAAGTAAAGCCAGTTTTAATGTATCCCAAAAGTTTCAAGACTGATTATTAAAAAAACCCAGAAGAGCAGCTTTTATTCTCTTCCACCCACTTTAACCTCAAAAACAAGTTCCTTGGAGATTTCGGTTATTGAATTAGTCATTATCCTAGACACTACTTGTATTATAATTCTTGACAATTTCAATAACTATGTAGACAATCCTTCCAAGTCCTCCACCCCCATGCCTTGACCCTTTTTCAGTCTTAAGCCCCTTCCTCTCAGACTGCTATCATCATCTCTGCAGCTCATACTTCTAGAACTGTGCCTGCAAGGTTCCTTGGATATCACCAGATCATGTGACTTTCTCACTGCCTTTCACCTCTCTCAAGTCAGTAGTTCCCTCCTTATTCAGCTTAATTCCATTGTCTATTGTTAGAATACATTCATACACTAGCAAACATTCTTCATTCCCTTTTCCCTCTCTTTCTTTGTAATACTAGTAATTTAACAAAACTTCATCTCTGGTTAATTCTAACTCTGCACTTACTCTTTATCTGCACTCCTGAGGTGAATATGACTAGAGAAAAATACACAAAATGCTTCACTATTATTCTCAAACAGCCCCTATTTCCCTGATCTGTTCACTCTCTCATTCTCCAAGATGGTTATTTTGTAACTTCTTCTCTGTCTAAAACTTCTGCCACCTCCTATCCAATCTTCCATCTCATCTCATGACTTTGCTTCCCTATTCACTGAGAAAATAGAAATAATCAGAAGAGAACTTCCATAAGCTTGCATCACTGTGTTTAACTAACCTACTAAAGCCTGTGTCCATAAACTCTGCCTTTCTTTTTGTCACTGTGGTCCATATTCCTAAGATTAACCTTCCACTTGTACTTTAGATACAGCATTTTCTTCTCTATTGGAAGATCTCATTTTTCCTTGCTATTAAATTATTCCTACCAGCTTAGAAAAATGAGTTATTCCTTCAATTAAAAACAAAAAAAAATTTTTTTGGCCTTGCTTCCCTCTCTAGCTACCTTCATCTCTTAAATTCATTCCAAGTAAAATTAGTTTTCTTATAAAAGAGACCCCAGAGATCTCCCTTGCTCCTTCCACTATGTGAGATCACAGAGGGAAAGCAGCTGACTCTGAACCAGAAAAGGGCCCTCACCAGACACTAAATCTGCCAGTGCCTAGATCTTGGACTTCCCAGCCTCCAGAACTGTGAGAAATAAATTTCTGTTATTTTTAAGCCACCCAGTTTATGGTATTTTTTTACGACAGCCTGAAAGGCCAAGACAGTCTCTTAACTCTGACCTCCCTGTTTCATTCATTTTCCCACTATGTTTGATCCTCAACAGTGAAGCTATTATTTAAAAATATAAATCAGGTGATGTTACCCCGTTCATAACCTTCTGATTGCTTCAAATCTCATTCCAAATAAAAGAAAAAGTCTATAATGTTTACAAGGCCCGTTGGTACTTCTTTGACTTTCTTTCTGACTATTTTCTGCATTGCTTTACTCTATTATTCCTTGAATATTCCAGGCTTATCTCACCTTAGGGCATTTATACGGTTTGTTTCTTCTGAATAGACCTCCTTCTAGAGAGCCACATGACTTACTTTTCACCTCTTTTTTGTCTTATTTCCCAAGCCACCTTCTCATGACTTCTCTGACCAATCTCAAATTGAAACCCCTGACCTCTCCATTTCCATCTCCTGCTTTTATTTTCCTTCATGGTATTTATCAGCATCTGATACTATTTGTTATTATTTGCTTTGTTTATTATCCCTCCTCTAGAACACAAGTATTTTCTATTTGTGAACTATTGTATGCCCAGGAATACAATTCTAGGTCCCTAATGAGTATTTATCAAATGAACAAGTACACTTATGGTGTTTTTCCTTGAGAGTAGCATATAGTATAAGAAAAATCTTAACCCCAGGTACTTTTGCAAGAAGATTCTAAGGTTATTAATTTAACACAGCACTAAACCATCCTAATTAAATGAGAACTATCCAGCTGGTTATCCAGCTGTTTTCATGGCTCACGGTAACCCACTGTTTCCAATCTCTCCCTTTAGTTACTAGAATGGTTTTAGTATCACTGGATTCCTGGTAACTAAGCCTGGGTCACAATTTCACTGCACAGACTGAAAAACCATAAGACCAAAGATTTCATTTAAAAGTAGAAACCAGTAGAAAATGGGATCCAAGATTAAAATTCACTTTCAGTAAATTGTAATCAATTGAGTAAACAGTACTCAATTGAAATCAATCAATTCAATATCAGGTAATATATATAGTAGTCACTAAAAACACAAATAGGTTCAGTCCCTCAACACAAGAAATGCTTATGTGCTCAATTTCTATTTGAATCTCACTTTCTTCTATGTAAATTTGGGAATATTTATGTAGATATTTATGTAGAAAATATTTACATTGTATTTTGACTGAAAATGCATGAATAATTTATAAGCATACCTAACGCACTGTCAGGAATTTAGGTTATCTTTCCTCCTTTCTATTTTTATTGTTTGCAATGATTTTAATACTTCTTGTGGAGCAAAGTAGTTCTGTGTTTTCTGTCAGAATTTCAGCCAATATCAGTCAGGTGAGAGAGGCTTTTGGTTGGTGTTGTTTTCAGTGGGAATCTACTTCTTGCCTCAACGCTGATATTAGACTTGGAGACTCATCTTAGTGGCCTAGAAGAGGCCAGGTTACTAGTTTATTTGTCCAAGGTAATAAACAGTAGTCTTCCTACTTTTTAACCTTCCTAAGATGAAAAAAAGCAGGAAGACCCTAGATTCATAGAGCTTCACATAGAATGTAAAGGAAGGGAAGAGGCAAAGGAGATGCTGGAGTCTTTCAGTACAATTTTATCATTCTGAAGATTTCATTGAGATATTGATACTATTTATCTTCTTATGCAAATAGAATTTGGGCTCATGGGTATTTCTCTCTTGAGGGACTGAATATACTTGTATTTTTAGTGGCTGCCGTGTGTTTTACCTGGTACAGAATTGATTGATTCTGGTACAGTCAACTAGAAAATGAATTTTACTGTTAATAACATGATCGCCAAGTCCTGCCTCTCCATCTCTCCTTTACCTTAGCTCCTTGTGCGTTTGACCATTGTCTCAAAATGTCTTGAGGCAGAGGATATCCTTCCCACTCTTCCTGTAGTCTGTCCTCTCCCCTAGGCCATCTTGGACTTGGATCTCCCATTCCCTAGTTTCTCTCTATAGATCAGAATTTTTCCAGAGCCTTTAACCTCAGCTTTCTTAGACACTCTGCGTTGTTCAGGAGTTCAGCTGCATATGTGTGGAAGAACATGGCTGAATATAGCCTCAGGTAGGAGGTGAGAGGCAGGGGAGGCATGGGAGACTGGGTTAGGCAGGAAGACTGGGGCAGGAATCCTGGCGCAGAGTTGGTCCAAGCAAAAGGTAATCCAACAGAAGATGAGTACTCATACCTTCAAAGTTTATGAGAGTCATAATTTTTTAGTAAGAAATGATGAATAATGAAAAAATGCTCCCAGAGAAAAGTGTTATGGAACATACATCTATGAGCACTAACAAGTGAGAAGAGGCAAACTAAATTTCACTTGCCTATTTAATTGTAATCTTGAGGGCTCGCTGTGGTGTGCTCTGCTTCTATGGGATGGTTAGCTTTCAGTGAATTTTCTGGATATGTGTACTTCTTACAAACACTTTAGCTAATTATTTCTACCTCTCTTGTCTGTGCATATCTTGGCTAACATTATAGAAAACATCATTTCTAAGGAGAAATTGAGATTTGTATTTTTTTCTGTTTTTAAGATTGTGTGAAGGAATAAATGTCTCATTTTCTCTTGCAATGCTGTATCATGTGGGTTTTTAAAAAACCTTCACACAGTATGAATGAAAAACCAGAATGTTAGAAACTTGCTAATAATATAGTACTAATCAGAGTTAATTATGTGTTGAATGAATAATTGGTATGTTAGATAAATAATATATATTAGTTTGAAATCAGTATCCGTTCCAAAAACATCTTTTGAGCATGTCCTGTGTGTTAAGTGGTGGAGACAAGAGAAGCATTAGATAGGGCCCTGCCCTTGAAAAAACCCACTGCAGTGATTCTTGGAGCTTAGTATATGTAAGAATCACTTGAAGAGTTGACTAAAGATTCTCAGGCTCCACCCAGAAAGATTCTGATGCAAAGAGAATGAGAATGAGCCAGGAATCTACATTTTAAATAAATATCTCAGGAGATTCTAATGCAAGTGGTCTTATTATCATGCTTGGAGAAATGCAGGTCTAACAAGATAAACAGATGTATGAACTGGTAAACTACAAAATGCAGTAAATGCTCTAGCAAAGAGAAGGTAATTGATACCCGTCAAGTCGCCCTATCTAAAGAAGTCAAGGAGGGTCCCTTAAGAAGAAAACATTGGACTAGGGTCCTGAAGGGTGAATCAGAGTTTTCCAGGTGCAGAAGAGGATGAAGAACATTCCAGATCTTGAGGAAAAAAAACAAAAAATGTGTGGGAAATGTGATGATGGCATCAAGAGAATGGCAACAACCCAGTGTATGGAGGGCAGCAGCAGAGTGAGGCCAGAAAATAGGTTGAATCCCAATCCATCATGTTTGTATATTTAAAACTATAAGCACTGGGTAATCAAAAGAGACTTTTGAACAGGAGCCAGAAAGAATCAAATTATGCCTGTGAGCCAAATCTCTCTTTCTGCATGGTAAAAGATGGAATGGAGAGATAAGAGCCTGGTGGCCAGCAAAAAAATACCGAACTGTGGCAATAATTCATGAAGTGGATTACCTTCAAACCCTGAAATGACACCAACACCCACCAATTTTCTTGAGCAAGATACTTATGAATCATTTCTGATTCCTCTATTTTTCCCAACTACCACACACCATCCAACAACATCGAGTCCTATTGCTTATACTGAAACATTTATACCAAATCCACTGGCTTCCATTCACATCTGCTGCCATCAGCTAGTTTGGTTATGCATCCCTCATTTGAACTCCAACAGCCTCTTAAGGGATCACTAAGTCCACTTTCCTCTTAGTAGCAAGAGTAATAATAAAGAAGTGAATTACATTGCATCAATCCTTTGCTTAGAATAATTCAATTCCTGTCAAATCTACCTAAAAGGGAATCCAAATTATTTTTCAGGACTTCAAGATCCTGCATCATCTCACTATTGTTTTTCTCCAAACTAATCTCACAGTACTCTCTCCCAAGTTCATTTTCATCCAGTCACAAAGATCAGCAACATTTTCCCCCCTCACTTCCTTAGCATAAGTTTATGCTATTCCCTTCATTTCGAATGGTCTTAACTCTAAAGACTCTCACAAAGCTATTTTATGTTTATCATTTAATTTATGCCCAAATGTTCCTTCCACAGAGTCCATCCTGACCATCCTATCTGATAGTAGATTTTGTATATTCTTATTCTTCTCCTCTTGTTTGTTTCATGCATGAAAATTGTTAAAATGTATAATTGTTTTCATTCATTTTCTTGTTCAGTTGTTTTTTGTCTGTCTCCTCCACCAGACTGTAATCTCCATGAGGGCAAAGATCATGTCCTTTTTATGTATTCTTGAATTCCCCAGGTTAGTGGTTAGAAAAGAGTAAATGCTCATATATATTTATAAAAGGAATAAATGAATGAATGGATTATTGTGATATGATGGAGAGATAGAGTCGTTAGCACATTAATGACAGTTAGAGGCTCAGAAAGTCAGTGAGATCACAAATAAAGCATGTGGATCTAAGAGGAGTGTGGACACAATATAGAAGGAAAATCCTAATAATTATGGAGCAGACGGAAAAAAAGGGGCTTGCTAAAGAGGGAGAGGAGGCCATCAGTGGTGGCTTGAGAAAGGAGAGAGGACTGATAGAAGATAAGGGGGTAGCTACAACATGCCACATGCTTGGCTGGATCCCCAGCACCTAGCACAATGCCTGGAGTTTAGTAAGTACTTCCAAAACATTTGCCCATCTATGAGATGAAAGATAAAATAAGAATAGATTCAACAATACCAAATGCTGGGAGGAAACCAAGAAAGGTAACGTGTTAGTAATTAAGATGCTACCGGCCACCTTAACAAAAACATTTACTTTCCAGCATACTATAAAATGAATTTGTTTAATCCATTTATTTCTATTGCTTGCTTCCTCTGCTAGAATGTACACCCCATGAAGTCAGGAAATCTTTCATTGTTTACTGATGATACGAAGCTCCCAGAATAATTCCCGAAAAAGGCATGAAGATGAGTATTAGCCTTTTCTTTAAAGCCTCAGTGTATATGCAAAAAGAATTGTTTTTAAGAATGCTTATTTCTTCAGTGAGCCCAGATAATAAGAACATCACTATTTATCAAACCAGCCCATTGTTCTACCAGTGAATCAGCTGAATATTAAATGATTCTAGGACTTGTGCTCAATCATCCCCACAGATTTACTGTGTGATCTGGAGATAGGTTTAAATGTCAGCAGCCATTATTTATTGTTCAATCTGCTCAATGGAAGTCAGTCGTTTAAATCTTTTTATGCAACGACAATAGCAAAGACCAGAGGGCCCTATTTTGTCTTTATCATCATGGCACACATCCCTTCATGCTCACTGAAGCTACTATAGATAACATTTTCTCCCCCTCTCTCCACTTTCCCAATTTATTTAAGGCCAAAAGAGACTGAAGTTTTATGCAGATCAGGGGTTCACTACCCCAGAGAAATCTACAACCACCTTTTCTAATCAATGTGACTAGTCTCACAATTGGCAGATTATTGTCAAATGTAATTTATTCATTTTTAAACTTAGACTATGTTTCTAATGGCTCTATTTTCTTTCTTCGCATTTTTCTTGAGCTTTCCTGAGAAACAGATCCGTTTATATTTCCTGGACTTAACAGAGAAATGTGAAATTGCCTTTCTCATGTATCTGGTGGTTGAACCCTCCTGTAGTTCCGAATACTTTTTTCAACTACTTTAAAAAAAATTAACTCTAAAATTGGACAAAGTTTTAAATTGACTTATGTTGATTTATATTTCTCCATGTTGAAGAAAATGCTACCTGCTAATAGACTAAGGAGGTTTGGGATAGCAAAGGGGAGGGAAGGCAAGTGAGCTGGATGGTGTGAGGAAATGGCGAGTAAAAGGATTAGGAGTGACGGATGCACAAGAAATTTAGAAAATACTTTGGAGGGAGAAATAACTGACTGTGAGCGTGTTTGTACAGAGAGATTGAATATTTTAAGACTAATCATTTATACATCTGATTTTTAAATAATGGGTGTGCATCATATATTTAGATGTCAAAAAACTATTGCTACAAGTGGCAACAGAGCCAAAAGGATTACAATAGCAGGACATCAATTCATCAGGACTGCAGAGGAGAGGAGGCATATGTTCTGACTACTCTCCATTGATTGGTCAGCTGCTGTTTCCATAGCAATCCATGTACAGCTCAGATTTTTTTTTTTCCCTATCTGCATTACCTCCATTACATAGCAAACAACATCAAGATTAATAAACAGACATACTTGGTGAATGTAATAAGACACTGAAGCCACTGTTCTCGTGGCTGATTTTCTAATTGTAGAAAGTTACAGTCTGTATCACACTCCAATCACTGACGAAGCAGCAAAGAAATCATATATTTTGTCATATTGTTGGGAAAAATGACTTCTATCTAGATATTTTCTTGGACCACACCCATATGTTTAGGAAAATAATGGAGTGTGCTTTAAGCTGGAAAGAGTGAATCCACTAGGGTTTCTTCAAATTTCTTCATTTACATGTATATTTAGACTTGCATGTAGAACGAGCACATTTGTTTAAGGTGTGGCTGGCATCTAAATAGTTCTTTCAGACTATTTAAAACTATTCCTCTGCATTGTGAATCTGAAAATGTAATAATTGCTCATCCTCAGAAACTTGAACCAGAATGATATTTTTCGTCCAAGTAGCTTGTTGCACTGTTCTCTTCTCTAAATGCAACCCAAAATTTCTGAGTCCTCATTGTAGTGGAATTTGCTGCTGTAGTGGAAGTGGCCATCTGCTTTCCATTTACTCTGCTTTTGAAAACAGTACTTGGTTTATCTTTGGGGAAATTATTCCATCCTTTACTCTGAGGTCATGTACTTTGAAGCAGCTAACTCCATTCCCAGCTCCAGGGGTGGGTAACAGTTTAGCTCAGGAATGACATATCAGGGTCTAATGTTCCCCTAGCAATGGGGCCAAGAATGGGGTCAAGGCCAATCCAGGAGGCAGGACCAGAGTTAATTGTGGAACTTTTGCCTGAGCAACTGGAAAAGAGTCAAGAGTCAGTTTGTGGACTTTGGTCTGAGGGAATGAATCTGGAGCAGCCAGAGAGAGAGAACCTGCCTGGGCCATACAGAGGAGAGCAGAAACAGGAGATCAAGAGAAAGCTGTAAAATGGGAATCATAGTTGTATTTTCTTCATAGAATGCTGTGAAAATTAAATGAGTTAGTTATATAAAGTACGCAACAGTCCCTGACATGTAGAAACTGTTCAAGAAATGTTCGCTATTATTGATATTAACATTGTTTAAACCCTTGGGTCAAACCGTACCTAAAGTCAGGCCTTATCCTTGGTCATTTGAGTTATATGGACCAAAAACTTTCTCCTACCTCTTTCCCTCAGTTTTAATTGGTTTTCTGTCTTTTGTAACTGAAAAAAAAATTTTTTCTCTCTCTTTATATATATAATGTATATATAATACTATATATATTATATATATGTAAGAAAGGAACATACATTAATCTAAAATTTGTGTTCCTTACCCAGCTATTCTACTTACAGGCATATATCTAAAATGTGGATGACATTTATGCACACAGACAGTCATTGTAGTGTTAAAATATAACAAAAAAGCTCAAACTCCTAATTTGTCAATAAAAAACAGGAAAGATGAAGTACTTTAAAGTCTATCTGTAGAGTCATGTATTGTTCTGTCATTAAAGTTATGTCCAGTAACTATTTTTAGTGTATTGGCTTATGATGTTGTGATGTTATGTTAAATGAAAAAAAAAAAACAGAACACACAGCATGTATTTATCGTATGTGTGCATGATCTCAAATATATTAAATAATTATATTAAAAAGACTCTTTTCTCTGTGTCTTGGAACTATACATGACTTGTTTTCATTTTACTTTTCAGCATTTTATAAATTATATATAATAAGCACTTAGTATCATAAATATTATTTATCTATACATTTATAGATTTTACATAGTCCAAAAATAAATTTGCTATTATTTTAGATCTATATTTAGAAAAGGGAATTTTGACAAATGAAGAAATAAAAAGAACATTTTGAAGTGTTCTCTAATTTCATCATTTTTGAGATTTCACTGGAAGTTCAGGCTGAGAAGTTGTAGCTTACTCAACATCTCCGTATTTGGCAGACATTTAAGACTCAGAAGACATGGATATGAATCATATTTCAGTTTTTTATTTCTATTATAGCTTTTTTTTTCTGTATGCAGTAAAAAGTGGACATAGATCCAAATGTGCATCTGGTTTCCATAGTAACTGCAGCGTTTAACATTAGGCACCACCTGTTGTTCTATGGACAAACCTCCAAATAACATCACAGATTACAGAGGGGAAAAGGGATGCACACACCTGTCTAAAATAGCACTTCTCTGGTGTACTGTTTCTCACTAATAGCCACAAGGTATCATATACCTAAAATATCTAACACACTATCATATACCTTTTTACCATGTTTGTACATACAGCAACTGCATTTTATAAATTTGAAATATTAAATGTTTACTCTCATACATTGTTATGCCAATATGAATCTCACAACCAAGCATAACGGAACATTATAGAGCTGCAGAACTATGCTGTGTATTTTACATGATACTTGAAGATTCTGAAAAGCTGCAGAACTATGCTGTGTATTTTACATGATACTTGAAGATTCTGAAAATTACAACGTAGTTAAAACTCACACAAGCTCTCTGGTTTGCTAGATTTGCACAAGAAAACACACACAGAGTCACACTTCTAAATATATCAAGTTATTTTAGAAATTGTGCAAACCCTTTTTCTCTGATTCATTTTTAGTCTTTCCTACTTGCAAGCAAAACAGCTGTTGGGGAAGACTTAAGGGTTTTCCTTAATTAAGATGATTTCTCATTGCTCTGATTTAAAGACCCTAAATTATAATAGGAGGAGTCTCCCTCCCTAAAAAGACTTGTTTTGCAAAGGGCAAAATAATTTTCAGAAACTGGCTTACTTAGGTTTTATCATCCCTTGGATATATGTGATTAAACTTTTAAGGTCAGTTAGAAAAAAACCTCACATGAATTATGAAAAAAAAAAAAAGTCAGCTGCTCAAAATAGTTTATAGCATATATTATGAAAGAATGTGGCTCACAGTCTAAAACAATCAATTTAAACAGGATTATTTCAGCTGTAAATTGAGGATATGTATTATTTTTTATTTCTCTATTTGCTTCCCAACATCTAATTTTTCCTGTCATCAGGCTGTTAACGCAGCCTCCTATCAATCCAGCATCTAAGTCAGGAATTCTGATCAGGTTCTGTCTGTCAGTCTTAACCTCTTAACTTCTGATGTTCACGTTGCTTTTGTAAATGCACAATTCCCCTCCCCACCATGCCTTTTTCTCTTCTTTCCTCTCCATTGTGAAGCAGTGGGAAAGGGTTGTTTTTTTTTTTTTGAAGGCTAACAGGACTAGTTCAAGCCCCAGCTTCACACGTATGTTGGTCCATTTTCTGCTGCTTGCAATAGCGTACCTGAAACTGGGTAATTTATAAAGAAAAGGAATTTATTTCTTACAGTTATGGAGGCTGAGAATTCGAGGTCAAAGGGCTGCATCTTGTGAGGCCTTTTTCATGGTGGGGACTCTGCAGATTCCCTAGTTAGCAAAGGACATCACATAGCAAGGGGGCTGATTATGCTAGCTCAGATCTCTCTTCCCCTTCTTATAAAGCCACTAATCTTATTCCCATGATAACCCATTAATCCATTAACTAATGAATGAATTAATCCATTCATGAAGGCAGAGCCTTCATGACCCAATTTCCTCTTAAAGGCCTACCTTTCAGTACTACCACACTGGAGATTAAATTTCAACATAAATTTTGAAGGGCACAAATATTCAAACCATAGCAACACGCATTAGCCATGTGACTTGTCTGAGCCTCATGTTTCTCTGAAGACAGAGGTAATAAGACCAATTTCACATAGTAAAGTGAGGATGAAATATAGAAAAGCATATATTACTAAGCATGATAAATTAGGAGGCACTCACAAGTTTTATTTCCCTGATCCTTCTTCCCTCCCAAGGTTTTCCAAGATCCTCAGTTGGAGGTTAAAGCAGTCAATTCCTGGTACCACTCAGAAACCCAGCAATTTTCCCTTCCATACAGCTGCTACAGGGCCTTTGCCCTTATCTCCACTCTCTTACTAACCACCGAGGTAGCGCAGCAGGGTAACCCCAAGGCTTCAGGGAAATGAAATGCATTTCTTTCTCATAAACAGTTACAACCTGCTGGTTCAAATCATAGTAAAGCAGAATATAACTTCCAGATCCCTGAAAAGAAGCAATCAAAATAGGATTAAAGGAGATGGTATTTGCAAAGTGCTTAGCACAGTGCCCAGCATACAGTAAATGCTCAGTAAATGTTATCCTTTCCCATGGATTATTTTTGGAATGAATGGCTAAATAGGTCAGTAAGGTCACCACAAGATGTTTAGTTGAGCAGTATTAAATGAACTAATAATAATGATGACCGTGAATATGAAACCAATTTCTAGTTAAATAGGAATTTGCAGAAATGAAATTTCAGATGAAACATAAAAGGTAGGATATCTCATTTCTCTCAAGACAAAGTGGTAGATTAAATTAAGTAGAGATAGAAACCATAATACTTTTACTTCATTCACAGCTGAAGTCAATATAGAATGACTCCCCAAAAATATTTCATCTTGGATTTTAGAAATATGATTCTGGAACATAATAATCTCTAATGTGAACAAGAGTGAGAGATGAAATTGTTCTGAACTTTTCATGATAGCTTCAACACTCTGTCAACTTTACCATTAAAACAGAGGGAAAAAATAGATTAAAAAGAAAAAGCTGTATTGCTGGTCGGAAAGCTGCAAAGATGAAAGTTACTCATTCCACCCCCAAATCCTCCCACTGTAGTCTGAAGGAATATTGGTGATAAGAAAAATATTATAGCTTGCTTAGAATGATAACATTTAGCTGGGCATTATGGCTCATGCCTGTAATCTCCCAGCACTTTGGGAGGCTGAGACAGGCAGATCCCTTGAGCTCAGGAGTTTGAGACACACCTGGGCAACAGGGCGAAACCCCATCTCTAAAAAACAAAACAAAAAAAAAAATACCCAAAATTAGCCAGACATGGTGGCCTATACCTATAGTCACAGGTACTCAGGAGGTTAAGACTAAGGATGAGGATTGAGTCCAGGAGTTTGAGGCTGCAGTGAGCTATGAGTTCACCACTGCACTCTAGCCTGGGCAATGGGAATAAGACCTTGTCTAAAAAACAAAAAATGATGATAACATTTTAGATGTCAGAAACAACATAAAGATACTCCAGATCAGAGACTCTTAATCTGGAGTGCATGGGATAAATTTGGGGGAGTGTCTGAACTCTCTGAAATTATGTGCCAAATTGTGCGGTGTGTAGAGTGCATGTGTGGGGGGGAAGGGGGTGTGGGGGTGGGGGTGTGTGTATGTGTGGAGAGAAATAATTTATTTATTGAAAGTCTAAAACAGTAGATGTAGCAATCAGGGCATTGATTTTGCTTTTTCCCTAGATAAGACAGTGGCTGAGCTGATACCATTTGATTCAAGAATAAAGAACCAATTTTCTGTAAAAAATTTTCTTAACTGGAAGTTCACAGGCTGTTAGTGTAAGCTCATCAATGGAGGTACAAGCCTTGAATATAAAGGAGAGTGATACAGCAAGAATTCTCCCTCTTGGATCAGGTGAGATTCTAATTTGCACAAATAGTGTCATCAGCCCCCTGTTAGGCACTTTAGGCCCAAGATAAACTACACTGAGATTGATTGCATCTACTTCCGCTTTGTGTGGCCACTTCATTTCTCAAATATTTTGTATTTTTGGGAAAATAAGTTAGAAATCCAATCTAGCTTTGCAGAGGATGCCTGCCTGTGTATGGTCACTTCTCGCTAATCTGTAATATTGCAACATGCATAAATCTAAGGAGAGAATCCGTGGCTTTTATCAGATTCTCAAATGGCACTTGACCCAAAGGGTTTAAGAACCATCTAGCTATAGGAATAAAATAATTTTACAGATATGAAAAGTGGAGTCTTAGAGAAGTTAGGAGATTTCCCTCAGAACAACTGGCAGAACCATGACTAGGAGACAATTAAACAATTCTATCTAGTCCCACTTCATCACTTTTGCCACAAAACCCTAGGAGAAACTAAGGACTTTAGAGGCCTCATGGGTGATCAGGTGAGTTAGTGTTAACATCACATCATTCTAAATTAGGACTAGGATGTTATTCCACGGGTTATGTTTCTCCTTTTTCTTAAGTCTTTGTTTCAGAAAGAGCATGATAAACCAGGGTAATCAGATAACTAGACAACAGTCAAAGCACCAGGGACCCATGGAATCTTACACAGATATATAAGTATATGAATAGGTTGAAGATCCTCTGCTATCACTCAGTGAATAAACCCTAGGCATAAAAACTAACATGTCTCCCTCTTGGTTTTAGCTGCACCACGGAATGGCTTTGACAGCCAAAACTATTCTAGTGAATTTATGCCTCCATCTCCAATGGTCTTGTCATTTGTATCTCTAATGAGATTAACCCACTGGACTGTTTCTGGGAGTATTCCAGGGAAGGTCACTTATCACACTAACAGAACCTTTTTACTCAAACAACATCTCAACCCAGTGGTTTTTTGAGGTCTCTCCTTCTTCTAATAGCCTGCTCTTGGTTTTGGTGCCCTCTACATTTGTTTTTCTTCCTCTGACATCACCACCTCTTTCTGCTTGGGCCCATCTTTCTTGCTTCCTTTGATTACCCATCTTTCTTCACAGATTAAATGAGTATCTGACTGGGGTAACTAAATCACATAGCTTGATAAATAATTTCTTGAGCTATTCATCAGCATGGCAACAAAAAGGGTTTTCTGCAATATAGCATTAGGCATCCTATTCTGAAGTCAGACAAATGGCCCATTTTGTGCAATGTTCATGTCATACAGAGTTACAGCAGGATGTTTGTAGAAACACATGGCAGCTCTCTATGAAGTAAAATCCTAATGGGCAAAATATTCTGAACATTCTCAACTTCCCCTTAGTAACCCATTCCATCAGTAACAACATATAAATAATGTTTATTGAGTAACTACTGTATGCCAGACATTGTGCAAGCTTCTTTAAATACATTTTCTTATTTAACTATCACCATTAAATATCATGAGTACCATAATCCTCCCAATTTTACAGATGTGGAAACCTATTTAGAGAGTTTAAGTAGGTACCAAGGGGCAAAGTAAACTCAGTCCAGGTCAGTAGGCCTCCACAGATGGTTTAATCATTATGCATATCACACGCACACATTTAAATATCTTAAAACATACATATCATTAGTTCTAGTTTTAACCACTTCTTGATGTTAACAAATTCCGTTTTATGACTATAGCATACACTGTTTCTGTACGTCTTTCATAAAAGGAGTTCTTTGAAATTTAATAATGCAATTCATCTGGGTTAGCATTTGGTGAATGAGTCTACATTCATCTTATCACTCCAGGAGTCCCAAAATCTAATTAGTAGGAGTCCCAGAAAAAGAAAAAAGGAGATAATAAGAAACAATTTCTTAAAGAAGTGATACAGGAATATTTTTTAGAATGAAAATACATGAGTCTCAAGCCCACTGAATTCCCAGCATAGCAATTTTTAAAAAGATACTTCTGTCATGGAAATTCCAAACATGAGGTATAAAAACAAGATCTTCCAAGCTTCCAGAGAGAAAAACAGATCACATAGAAAAGAAAAATTTCAAACTTCTTAGGAGACACGTGCAAGAATCTGGAAGATAATGGAGACTTGCCTTCCACATTTTGAGAGAGACACGTTTGATTTGGAATTCTTTCTAGAGCTTCTAGAGGCTATACTTCACCAAAAATGGTAGATAAAACCAAGAATGAGGAAGACATGAAGCACAGGAGACAAGAAATGCAATAGTATAGAGGCAAAGGCAATCTCCAGGGTAACTGGGAAGGGAACGTCCAGGGTGGTGATTTTGCAGCAGACCTAGGAGCAATGAGTAGAATTGGAGTAGGAAGACAGAGGACTCCAGGAGACGTATCACCAGAAAAAAAAATAGAATTGATGGGATATGTGACAGGTTTAAACACATGGACAATTGAGAGATACTTAATAGAGCCATTGAAGGGAGTGTGGGGAAACTTAGCCAGCAGACATCTTAGCATATAAAATACACTTTTAAATATATATTATATATATATTTATGTATGTATAATCACATATATTATATATAAATGTATATATGAGGTAATCGATGGCTTCAGAAAAACAAAAACATTGTATATAGATAAAAGTGTGACAGTTTATTAGCACAACTATAAGCCGTATTTCTATAGACATAATAAAAGTGCTAAATATGAACTAAACAAAATTAAGAAATGTGCAAGACGAATGAACAAACAAACCTTAAGAACAGAATAAAATACATCTTGAGTAAGGAGAGGTATGCCATGTTCCTGATAAGGAGACTGGGTTTTATATAGAAGATACATTTCCCAAATGCATCTATAAGTGCAATGCTGTCCTAAACAAAATGCCAAAGTGATGTTTTTAATGTAAATTTTTCAGTTGTTACTAAATTTCCAAAAACTAAATACATGATAATTGCATTCAGGGTGCCTGCTCTCTAAAATATAAACATTTACTATAAAGCTTCAGTGATTTTGGCATCAGTCGAACACAAAAAAAAGACCCAGGGTCACATATGGGAATTAAATGAGTCATAATTAGGGTGTTTAAAAGCAGAAAGGGACATACTAAATTAGTAAAAATCAAAAGAATTTTAGAGCAAACTGCTAAAGAATAGCCAATGCTAATACAGAGAAACAGACACTCTCATACATTGCGAGGACAGTGCTGCAACTTGGCAATATCTATCCAAATTCCATGCAATTACCCTTTGACCTTGCAAAGGTCTTTGCTCAGGATTATTAGTAAAAATATAACATATATGGGAATATTGGCGCAAGACTTTTTTATTACAGCAAAAGACTTAAAGTGACAAAAATCTGATAGGAAGAAATGTTTTTAAGTGAAAAAGCAAAGTATAGAACAATATGTAGACCATACAGGCATATATTATTTTGTGTGCTTCACTTTATTACACTTCACAGTTACTGAGTTTTTTATAAATTGAAGGTTTGTGGCAACCTGCATCAAGCAAGTCTGTTGGCGCCATTTTTTTCAACAGTGTGTACTCGCTTACTGTCTCTGTGTCAAATTTTAATAATTCTTGCAATATTTCAAACTTTTTTATTATTGTTATACCTGCTATGGTGACCTGTGATCAGTGATCTTTCGTGTTACTTTGTAATTGTTTTGGGGCACCATGAACAGCGCCCATATAAGACATTGAATTTAACTGCACTGTTGTGTGTGTTCTGACTGCTCCATTGGCCTGCCATTCTCCCATCTCTCTCCCTCTCCTCAGGCCTCCGTTTTCCCTGTGACACAATGATATTGAAATTAGGGCAATTAATAACCCTACAATAGCCTTTAAGTGTTCAAGTGAAAGGAACAGTCACATCTCTCACTTTAAATCAAAAGCTAGACATGATTAAGCTTAGTGGGCAAAGCATGCCAAAAGGCCAAATAGCCTGAAAGCTAGGGCTCTTGTACCAAACTGTTAGCCAAGTTATAAATGTAAATGAAAAGTTCCTAAAGGGAATTAAAAGTACTACTTCAGTGAACACAGGAATGATAAAGAAGTGAAACAGCCTTCTTGTTAATATGTAGAAAGTTTTAGTTGTCTGGATAGAAGATCAAATAAGCCATGACGTTTCCTTAAGCCAAAGTGTAATAACCCAGAGGAAGGCCCTGACTCTCTTCAATTCTATAAAGGCTGAGAAAAGTGAGGAAGCTGCAAAAGAAAAGCTTAAGGCTAGCAGAGGTTGGTCCATGAGATTTAAGGAAAAATGCCACCTCCGTAACATAAAAGTGTAAAGGGAAGCAGCAAGGGCTAATGGAGAAGCTACAGCAAGTTATCTGGATCTAGCTGATTCAGAAGATCTAATGTCATTGATCAAGATGGCTACAGTAAACAACAGATTTTCAATGTAGATAAAACAGACTTATATAGCATTGGAACAAGATGCCATCTAAGACTTTCATAGCTAGAGAGGAGAAATCAATGCCTGGCTTCAAGGCTTCAAAGGACATACTACCTTATGTTAGGGACTAATGTAACGGCGGCTTTAAGTGGAAGCCAATGCTTATTCACCATTCTGAAAATCCTAGGGCCCTTAAGAATTATGTTAAATCTACTGACTATGTTCTATAAACTGAAAAAAAAAAACCTGGATAACAGCACATCTGTTTACAGAATGTTTTACTGAATATTTTAAACCCACTGTTGAGATCTATTTTTCAGGAAAAAAAAAAAAAAAAAAAAAAGATTTATTTCAAAGTATTACTGCTCATTGACAATGCACCTGGTCACCCAAGAGCTCTGATAGATATGTTTATAGAGATTAATGTTGTTTTCATTGCTGCTAATGCAACATACATTCTGCAGTCCATGGATCAAGCAGTCATTTGGACCTTCAAGTCTTATTAAAGAAATACATTTCATAAGGCTATAGCTGCTATAGACAGTGATTACACTAATGGATATGGGCAAAGTAAATTGAAAATATTCTGGAAAGGATTTACCATTCTAGATCCCATTAAGAACATTTGTGATTCATGAGAAAAGGTCAAGATATCAACATGATCAAGAGATTGGAAGAAGTTGATTCCAACTTTTATGGGTAACTTTGTGGAGTTCAAGACTTCAGTGAAGAAAGCAACTGCAGATGTGGTGGAAATAGCAAGAAAACTAGAATTAAAAGCAGAGGCTGAAGATGTGACTGAATTGCTGCAATCTCATGAACAACTTAAACAGATGAGGCATTGCTTCTTATTGTTGAGCAAAGAAAATGGTTTCTAGAAATAGAATCTGCTCCTGTTGAAGATGCTGTGAACATTTGGAAATGACACAAAAGATTCAGAATATTATGTAAGTTTAGTTGGTTAGGCAGTGACAGGGTTTGAGAGGATTGACTCCAAATTTGAACCAAATTTGAAAGAAATTCTGTGAGCAGAATGCTATCAAACAGCATTGCATGCTACAGAGAAATATTTAATGAAAGGAAGAGGCAATTGGTGTAACAAACTTTATCCTTTATTCTTACCAAACTTTCAGCAACCACCACCCTGATCAGTCAGCAACCATCAACATCAAGATAAGACCCTCTATCAGCAAAAAGATTATGTTTTGCTGAAGGTTCAGATGAATGCAAGCATTTTTGGCAGTATTTTTAAATAAGGTATATATATTTTTTGAGACGTAGTACTTTACATACTTAATAGACTTCATTATAGTGTAAACATAACTTTTAAATGCACTTGAAAACCAAAAACTTCACAGGACTCTATTTGCTTTGTTGCAGTGATCCAAACTCATGGAACCAAACCTATGATATATCTAAGCTATACCTGGACTACTATTTATGGAAAAAAAAGAGGACAATTGTCAGTGTATACATGCATGTGGATGTAACTAGAAATGTACACACAGACTCTCTATATGTATTTGTTTGTCTACGTGTAAAGTATCCTTGGATGCTGATTACACTAGATTCTCCAAGCTAAGGGAATGATGGATAGCTAGGTGATAAATTTGGGATAAAAACCTTTCGCATGTACCATTTTGTGACTCTTGGATTTTAACCATAATGCTATAAGTAAGCCAACATTTTTAAAATATTGAAATAAAATTAGTCAGTATATGATGGAATTTTTACATTGATTTTGGGGTTTGAGTTGGGTAGTTCTTTGATATCCTAGTTAAGCATCGCTGGTAGGAAGCATTTCCTGACACTGCTGCTAGGCAGAATTAATACGTGCCTTTTTCCATGGCACTTTGAAAATAATTCTATTATTGCCTTTTAAATATTGCATTATAGTTATCGATGCATAATTTTGCCTCCTTTGTTAGAGTGTGAGGGCTTCTGTGGGACAGAGATAGATAGATATTCATAGATGCATGTATTAATTCACTTTTTAAGTGAGTGCTAGACAAGGTGTTTATTCAACCATGTATCTTTGGTACCTGGCCTGGTCATTGACATATAAGAATTCAATGTACTGCTTTTGAATGAATGTATGAATAAATGAATAATGTGAGTTCAGCAATTTACATAAGATTCAGGATGATAGCTCCACCAAATCAGTATTGTTCATAATCCTGAGGACTTCGAAAAAATACTAACTCTTCTTGCCTCAAAATTAAGCTGCAATTATGTTGAACACAAATTTCAAATCTTTGTTAAAAAAAAAAACTCTTAATCTACCTGCAGACAGATTAAATATATTCATCCAGACACAGAAGAGACCCTAAAGTTTCTTCAAATACTATTTCATTACTTTCTTTCCTGGTATATTTGCAAATACCATAATTAAATCAAACAGAATAAACTGACATAAGCAATTAACATTTTTAGTGTAAAATATTTTATAATTACAAGTATCATGAATCACTTGGGCAAAATCTTTCCCACAATAATCCTGGGAAGTAAGAGATTTTGGTAGAGATAAGTAGATAAATGCAGCATGATTCCTACCAAGTCAAATGACATGCTTGCTTGTTGCATTACTGGATTGAACCCAAATGGATCTGTGCTCTAAAGCCACAGTTTAATCTGTTTCCTCTCTCAAAATAAAAGGTATATTTAGGCTGAAACAGAAGAGGTAATAGAAAAATATTGGTAATCTCCAATCCAAACACCTCTGATAAGAGAGGATATGATGCTGGCAGTACTGAGTCCAGTCCTAACTGACACACACATAGGTAGGGACTGACTACCTTGGTGGTGATGGGTATTTTGCTTGAAAACCGTGATTGCAAGTGGCTTTTCACAGAATTCCTGGGATATATGAAAAAGAATATTTGTTAAAACATTGACTTTCTGAAGGAGTCAAATGGTCTTGCAGCTTCCTTTTCAGAGCTCTGTATTTGCCACTGTATCTTACTGCATTTTCATGGATTTACCCCTCTATCCCCATCCCCACATCCCCTGAGAGTGCTTCTCAATGATCTATATTATCACTTTTTGTTTTTAATCCCCAGTGCTTAGCCTAGTGCTATGCAGATAATAGTACTTAATAAATATGCAGACCAAAGAATACACTTCTTATTCAAAGTCAGTATGATATAGTAGAAAGTGGTCTACCCTTGGCTCTGCCCCTAAGAAGCAGATTCATCTAACACACGTCACAATAAATCCAGTTTCGATTTATTCTTCTAAAAAACGAGTGGGTCAATAGTTGACTTCTAGTAATATTTTTGATTTTAAAGTTCTATGATTTTATGTAAGTGTGACTATTGGAGCAGGAGAGAGGTAGGGTCATGACAGATCGAAAAAGAAATAAAATCTAAAACAGTAAGGTTGTATTAAATCCTTACTATGTACCTGGAACTGTGCTGAGCAAGGTCTTTACTTTCATTTTTCTCATTTACTCTTTACAACAGCCCTGTGATTCAGAAACTATTGAAACCCCATTTCATGCATGGAGAAGTAGAGGTACAGGGAGGTGAGTAACTTGGATGCATTCACAAAGCTAGTCTAACTAAGGAATTTGGGCTTTTTAATCACAACTCGATTTGTACTCTGCATAATTACAGTCCCAAAAAGATGGCTGGATTTACATCAACCTGATAATGATGATCTAGCCTGTGGCCTGTAAGTATTCATGATAGATTAATAACATAATTGATTTCTTATCAGGAAATCTAATTTGTGTAACTGTGTAATATCCTCCTCTTCCTTTTTCCCAAGACTTTAAAAGGGCATAAATATTTAATCCTCTAGTTCTTTTTATCAGACTCACTGCATACTAAGATATGGGCAGCTCTGGGTGGGCTTAGTCAGCTCTAAGTATAGGTCTACAGTCAGGATGGATGAATTCAATATAATCCTTTCCATTAATACACCACTGTCATTTAAAATTACCAAAAGTGTTTAACACGACACAGCTTTCCTAAACTTTATTTGCAACTAAACTTTATATAGCCTTTGAATCATCACAGCATTTATGGGTTTTTCTGCTCCATCAATCCACTGCTATTGGGAGGCCTACCTGGCTTAGGTGCTGTAAAAGATACCAAGAAAGTCATGGTCCCTGCCTTCAATAAACTCACATCCTGCAATGGCTTATTCATAAGTGTGCAATTGAAACATACATGTTGATTGAAGAGGGAAATTATTCTATAAAATGGCAGTACCAGAACACAAATATAGATCTCTCTGTAGCTAAAGCTTAGACTCTCTCTCTTTCTCTCTCTCTCTCTCTCTATATATATATATATGTTCTGCATGTAACACACATATATATATGTTCTTCATGTAACATATATATATATGTTCTACATGTAACTTCTTGGTTGAGAAGTTCCTTGATATCAAGGACTGGATTATGTACTCTGTAATGAGGTCATAGTGTCATATACAGAGCAGAACTCAGTAAATGTTGTGGATGGTAGTGTGGAATAAAGTCAAATCAAACAGTGATATTAAAGGGAAATAATATTTCCTTATATATGCACTAAAAAGAACACAACATTGTTTCCATAGAATTCTTGCAAAGAAAGCGTGACCGTGACCTGAAACAGGTCATGAGGAAACATCAGGCAGACCTAGGTCTGGGGTCATTCTGAAGACTATCAGTGTCCAATAGAACTTTTTGCAATGATGAAAATGTCCTGTGTTTTTAGCTACACTGTCAAACTTGATAACCACATGTCAAATGTGGCTATTGAGCACTTAAACATGGCTGGTATGACTGAGAGGTGGAATTTTAAATTTTATTTTTATTAGTTTTATTTTAAATAACCACATGTGCTTAGTGGCTACCATATTAGACAGCCCAGCTATAAACCCTCAACTATCTGTTGAGAAGATGAAAACAAGGGAAGAGTGATGAACTGTTCACAGGTTGGAAGAGACCAAAAAGATATGACAAGTAAATGCACTGAGTTCCTGGATGAGATCCTGGAGCAGAAGGAAAAAGAGTCATTGCTGGAACAGTTTGAAAATTGAATAGCATCTGTGTTTTAGACAGAAGTGTGGTATTACTATTTCTTGACTTCAAGCGTAAGAAAGTATCCTTGTTCTTGGTAAATGGGAAAATTCTGGGGTGATAGGAAATACCATTTGCAGTTTACTCTCAAATAGTTCATAAAAGACTAATATTAAAAGAAAAGAGCAATAAATACAATAAGAATTTATATTACATAAGGATAATTCTAAATTACATGAAGAGAAAGCTTATTTGGAGGATTTTATCTTTGTCTCAAAGGGTAGGAATCATTTTTATTTTTATTTTATTTACTGAATTTAATTATTTATTTTGAGATAGGGTCTCGCTCTGTCACCCAGGCTGGAGTGCAGTGGCAGGATCTCAGCTCTCTGCAAACTTTGCCTCCCAGGTTCAAGTGATTCTCCTGCCTCAGCCTCCTGAGTAGCTGCGATTACAGGCATGCACCGCCAAGCCTGGCTAATTTTTGCATTTTTAGTAGAGATGGGGTTTCGCCATGTTGGCCAGGCTGGTCTCAAACTCTTAGCCTCAATTGATCGGCCCATTTCTGCTTCCCAAAGTGCTGAGATTACAGGCATGAACCACTGCGCCCAGCCAGGAATGATTTTTAAAAGTGAAGATAGTGTAAGAGGTTATTCGTGTCAGTGAAAATAGTACCCCTAAATAAACTTCAGGAACCTAAAACAAAAATCATGGTAAAGCTCCCATTCCTTGTCTAGCAACCTCATGAGAAGTCACTCATTCTGTGCTTGAACAGTTCTAGACACAAAAAAATCATTACCCTCTCTGAGGAAGCTCATGCTGTCATCAGACAGGTTTAGCCTTTAGAAAATTATTCTTTATTCTAAAACAAAATCTGTCTACATAAATTCCTCCACCTTCACTCCCTTGGTCATACTTCTTCTCTTTAAGGCCATAAAGAACAAGTCTGACCCCTCTTCGTCTTCCGTATGATGGTTTTCTGCATATTTTAAAACAATGTACTCTTCCCTAAGCTAAATATCATACATTCCCACTTATTTTAGTCTTTTCAATCTTAGTTTTCTAAACATGTAAAGATTTTTCTATATCTTTCTTAGAATGTGGTGAGCCTACAAGAGCCCAACATTCTTCATATCATCTGACCAGGATGATAGGAATTGTGCTTTGGGAGAGTTCTTCCATTGAGTTTAACAATAGCTAAAAGCTCTCTTGCTTGAGCTGTCTTGCATGTTATTATGGGGTACTTGGTTTTTACAACTCAAATGTAGGAACTTATATTTTATCACTATTGCCTGAATTTTCTATGAGTCCAGTAATCACTCCAGCTTGCAGAGATCCTTTTGGGTCCTGACTTGACATACAAAATATTTTATATTCCTCCCAGCTTTATATCATTTTTAATTGTAATGAGATTAGTTGTTATGTAGTTATTATTAAAATTTAATTATAATAATTACTGTAAAATGAATTAGAAAATGATTTATGTTAAGAGATAAATCACAAAGGATAATAAAATGCAGAATTATAAAAATTACTGAAAAGATAAGGGTTTGTATGAAGAGAAATTGAGAGAAACAAGGAGTTAGAATATGTCAAAGAGAGAATCATAAAGTAAGCAATTGGTAAAACATACAAGAACAAGAATTTTACTTATGAATTAAAAGTCACTGCTCCAGAAAGGCACAGGCATAATTTCATCTAAATCTTAATGTATTTAATAACAAGGGCTATTTTGCTTCTTTCTATTTGGTAAGATATTGGGACATGCCATCCAAAGTTGGTGCGCTTGAGCTAAGTTGTAAATAAGGTCTCAAATCTGCTGCTAAAATTTTTTAGTGATTTCCCCTATTATCTAAAGAGAGAATCCATGATATGGAAAGTAACACTCTCTACATCTAGCTCAAGTGCCTTGATATATCTTGCCACCCTTCTCTGCATGGAGAATTATACAATATATACATGTAATATATATCATATATTAATTATATTATTATATGTATTATATATGTCATATATATAATTTCTGGGCACCCTCCCTTCCTTCACTTGATAAACCCTTTGCTCAGGCTTAGTTAAGGCACCATTTACTTTCAAAATGACTATGTTTCTTCCTCCTGACCTCCATTTATTTGCCATGTGTATCTATTTTGTGCATATGTTTGACAGAGGACATCCCTTAAAGTTACTTCTTTGTCTAAGCTACTGCAGGGAGGCTAACAGTGGAGTATTAAATCTGAAGTTAAATCAGTAATAAATAGCTTACCAACAACAACAACAACAAAAACCCAAAACCAAGAAACCCAGGACCAGATGGATTCATAGCCAAATTCTACTTGAACTATAAAGAAGAGCTGGTACCATTACCACTACTGAAACTCTTCCAAAAAATTAAAGAGGAAGGACTCCTCCTCAACTCATTTAATGAGACCAGCAATATCCTGATACCAAAACCTGGGAGAGACACAACAAAAATTAAAACTTTAGACCAATATTATTGACAAATATTGATGCAAAAATCCTCAACAAAATATTTGAAAACCAAATCCAGCAGTGCCTCAAAAAGCTTATCCACCACTATAAAGTAGGCTTTAATCACTGGGATGCAATTTTGGTTCAACATATGCAAATCAATAAATGTGATTCATCACATAAACAGAACTAAAGAGAAAAACCACATGGTGATCTCAACATATGCAGAAAAGGCTTTCAATAAAATTCAACACCCCTTCATGTTAAAAACTCTCAATAAACTAGATATTGAAGGAACACACCTCAAAACGATAACAGCCATCTATGGCAAACCCACAGCCAACTCATGCTAAATGGACAAAAGCTGGAAGAATTCTCCTTTAAAACTGGCACGAGACAAGGATGCCCTCTCTCGCCACTCTTATTCAACATAGTATTAGAATCCCAGAGCAATCAGGCAAGAGAAAGAAATAAAGCACATCCAAATAGGAAGAGAGGAAGTCAAACTATACCTGTTTGCAGACGACATGATTCTATATCTAGAAAATCCCATAGTCTTGATCCAAAAGTTCCTTCAGCTGATAAACAACTTCAGCGAATCTCAGGATACAAAAATCACTAATGTTCCTATACACTAACAACAGTGAAGCAGAGAGCCAAATCAGGAACTCAATCCCATTCACAATTGCCACAAAAAAGAATAAAATACCTAGAAATACAGTTAACCAGGGAGGTTAAAGATCTCTACAATTAGAACTACAAAACACTGTTCAAAGATGCCGGAGATAACACAAATGGAAAAACATACCATGCTCATGGATAGGAAGAATCAACATCATTAAAATGGCCATACTGCCCAAAGAAATTTATAGATTAAATGCTATCAAACTACCAATTACATTCTTTACAGAACTGAAAAAAAAATTTAAAATTCATTTGGAACCAAGAGAAGCCCAAATAGCCAAGGCAATCCTAAACACAAAGAACAAAGCTGGAACAATCCTAAGCAAAAAGAAAAAACCTGGAGGCATCACACTACCTGACTTCAAACTATACAAGACTACAGTAATCAAAATAGCATGGCACTGGTACCAAAACAAACACATAGACCCCCAATGGAACAGAATAGAGAGCCCAGAAATCAGGCTGTACACCTATAACCATCTGATCTTCAACAAAGCATACAAAAACAAGCAACGCGGAAAGGACTCCCTATTGAATAAATGGTGCTGAGATAACTGGCTAGCCATATGCAAAAGAGTGAAACTGGATCCCTTCCTTACATCATAAAAAATCAACTCAAGTGGATTAAATACTTAAATGTAAAACCAAAAACTATAAAAATTCCAAAAGCAATCGAAACAAAAGCAAAAATTGACAAACATGATCTAATTAAAATAAAGAGCTTCTGCACAGCAAAGTAACTATCCACAGAGTAAACAGACAACCTACAGAGTGGAGGAAAATATTTGCAAACTGTGCCTCTGACAAAAGTCTAATATCCAATATCTACAAAGAACTTAAACAAATTTACAAGAAAAAACCATCAAAAAGTGGACAAAAGATATAAACAGACACTTTTCAAAAGAAGACATACATGAAGCCAGCAAGCATATGAAAAAAAGCTCAACATCACTGGTCATTAGAGAAATGCAAATAAAAACCACAATGAGATACTGTATTAGTCCATTTTCACACTACTAATAAAGACATCCCTGAGACTGGGTAATTTGTAAAGGAAAGAGGTTTTATTGATTCACAGTTCTGCATGGCTGAGGAAGCCTCAGGAAACTTACAGTCTTGGCAGAAGGCAAGAGAGAAGCAAGGCACCTTCTTCACAAGGCAGCAGGAAGAAGTGCTTGCAGGGGAAATGGGAGATGCTTATAAAACCATCAGATCTTGTGAGAACTCACTCACTATCATGAGAACAGCATGGAGGAAACCACCTCCATGATCTAATCACTTCCCACCAGGTCCTTCCCACGACACATGAGGATTATAGGAACTATAATTCAAGATGAGTTTTGGGGTGGGGACGCAGCCAAACCATATCAGGTACCATCTCATACCAGTCAGAATGGCTATTATTAAAATGTCAGAAAATAACAGATGCTGGAAAGGTTTCAGAGAAAAGGGAATGCCTATACACTATTGGTGGGAGTTGAAATTAGTTCAACTGGGGTGGAGGGAGGGGGGAGGGATTGCATTAGGAGATATACCTAATGTAAATGAGGAGTTAATGAGTGCAGCACACCAACATGGCCCATGTATACATATGTAACAAACCTGCACGTTGTGCACATGTACCCTAGAACTTAAAGTATAATAATAATTTAAAAAAAGAAAAATAAAGTCTTTAAAATAGCGAAAAAAAAAAAAAAAAGATATGAGTTCAATCATTGTGGAAAGCAGTGTGGCAATTCCTCAAAGAGCTAAAAACAGAACTACCATTCAACCCAGCAGTCCCATTATTGGGTATATACCCAAAGGTATATAAATTGTTCTATCATAAAGACATATGCACACATATGTTCACTGTAGCACTATTCACAATAGCAAAGACACAGAATCAACCTAAATGCTCATCAATGATAGATTGTATAAAGAAAACATGGTATATATACACCATGGAATACTATGCAGCCATAAAAAAGAATGAGATCGTATCTTTTCCAGGAACATGGATGGAACTGGAGGCCATTATTCTTAGCATGATAACGCAGGAAAAGAAAACCAAATATCACACACACTCACTTATAATTTGGAGTTCAATGATGAGAATACATGGACACACAGAGGGGAACAACAGACATTGGTGTCTACCAGAGGGTGGAGGGTGACAGGAGGGAGAGGATCAGGAAAAGTAACTAAGGGGTACTAGGCCACGTACCTGGGTGATAAAAATAATGTGTACAACGAACCACATGACACATGCTTGTCTGTATAACAAACCTGCACATGTACCCTTGAACGTAAAAGGTTTTAAAAAAGAATATTGAGTCTGGAATCAAGTTTTTGTATTATTTGGGACTCTGATTGCCAGCGTGAGACACCAAATCAAATTAGTGGAAGCATTTAAAAAAGGGGGAAGGGTATAGATTTGTAGAGGTGGAAAAGTATCTCTCAGAAAACTTAAGAGAGGAAGCCAGATCCCTGGAAAATCTGAGATCAGGACCTAAAAGGACATGAAAACACTTTAATTCTCTTTTATTTCTACTTTTTTCAGATCATCTGTTGTGTTCTTTCTCACTGCAGAACAGCTTTTTCATCCACATATCAGCTCTTGGATTTACATCTAAGAGTTTTAGCTGCATATTATGGCTGTCTCGCAATCTTTCTACTCCAATTCCAAATGTGTGAGAAGGAACTGTGATTGATGCGGGTTGAGTCAGGTACCACCATTGTCCAATCAGCCAAGATGAGGAAGGAGGTGATATTGCGGTGCAATACGGCTGCTGGCTGGGCATTCTCAGAATGAGGGAGTGGCTCCAGAACTCAGCAGGCACTCAAATATGATCTACTACAGGCTATCAAGTTTTCAAAGAATGCAGGGAACTGCAGCAAAAAGGAGAGTTTTGGTCAAAAACTTGGATTTATAAAACATTCTTTGGGAATTTTAAGTTGAAACAGTGACAAAAATTACCTTTTCTTCTTCTTTTTCTTAATCATGGGTGATCTGGGAAAGATCTATCTTGAACATCCACTGTTTAACTCAGATAATTATAAATTATGTGTGAAAGATGATAGCCTACTTGTAAACACTTGGTCTCTGAGATTCTCTGATGTTCTCATGGGACAAGCATGTGGATGTGGGGCAGATACCTATTTTTCTTTTTTTTAACATTTATTATGAGTCAGGCAGTTGATGCATTTTACTCACTAAATTGTCACTTTAACCATAGGAGAAAACATTTTCCTCATTTTACAGATAAAGGCTCTGAAGCTTTGAGGCTAAGTAAATTGCTCAAGATCATACAGTTCATCAAACAGCAGAGTGAGACTTGGAATCTAGGTCTCCTGGACTAAAACCTGTGCTCCTATACCATCCCAGAGTGCCTCCCTGCAGGCAGTTAAGAAGCCAGGACAGAGCTTAAAATTGTCATTCTAGTCAGTGCCAAACAGTTTAGAGTTGAATTGTTCTGTAAATGTTTTTGTGTTTGCCAGGTCTTCACATGGAGGATATAAATTCTTTAACGGTAGTGATGGTGTTGTAAATTTCTCTTGCCTACTTCACAGCATCTCATGCAGCTCTGGATACTGAAGAGGCCTTACTGAATACTTAGACTGATCAATGATTCTGATCCCTGGTGATAATTGCATAGCATCTTCACATTGAGGTTGTAATCCTCATGAATCTTTTATTTAGAAGCCTACCCCTCCTTGGGTACAGTGGCAGGTACAACATAGGGGAAGATGGAGCATGGAATAATAGTAGCTAAATAACCAGTTTTATTCTCCAAACTTATCACCTCCCAGTCTCTGAATCTTTGTCCTTTTTCATGTCATGCAGCGTCATTATAGGGAATGCCAAGGAGCAGTGCTTAGCTGTGTTTTCCAGAGTCTTGGAGCATCCCTAAGCTATATTGTCAGTGCTCCTGCCACAGATATTCACTATTCCTTCCCATATAATTCATTAAATAACCCAGCCATGACTGAGCTGCAGTCTGACATTTGACCAATTCAAGTCTGCTGACCTCATGCCTCTTCCCAGGAGCAACTGATGACTACTGTCTAAAGTACAGAATTAGGAAAATGATTTGAAGAGATAAGCAGATTCACATGAGAGTTATTGATAGCCAACATGTTTTTCCAACAACAAAAATAATTCAAAATTGTCAGCTGGGCCAATTTTTCCCCATGATTTCTTAAAAAGCATAATGGTACTATTATTAACAGTTATTATTTGTCGTATCTACTATGGGGGGGAGCTTGCTAAATGCTTTAAATATATTGACTTATTGAATAATTCTCTGGGTTACCATGAAGTCTGTGCAATGGACTATAGAGGGAATCAAAGAAGGTAGGATAGAGACAACCTGTGTGGCTTACAGATAGAGCTGTTCAAAAGCCCCCAGATAATCCACACATCCCTGAAACTTCTTATTTTGTTGGGACCCAGAGGGCCCTGTAAACAACATCTTACCTAACAAGTAGGACTGTATGTGTCTTGTTTACTATTATATCCCCAGTGCTTGAAATATAGTAGCTGTTAAAAATATGCATAGAATGGATAAATAATTATTAAATGAATGATTCCATGAAAGGTCTTCCTCACATGTAGAAAACATGGGTGATATCTTAAGCTACCAATGTGAGGAATAAAGAGAAATACCTGTAGCATTGCCTGCATCCCATTACCTGTATCCCATGATTAGACGGTGTCTGTTTTAAAATAGTAAATGTCTATCTACTAGCAAAATCATATTAGGCTGTTGACAATCATTTAACACTTAGAGAGAATCTGGTTATCAAATCCCTTTCTGCCCAGGCTGCTAGCTGAGGCATGACTAGGCCCAGAGAGTTCAAAGGGAGACAGGGAGGTAGGCCTGCAATTCTGTGGTTCCAAGAAAAATCGGACAGACGCTCTGCCTGCACCGTCTAAGCTATAGCTGGTCCTGGGAGAATCTAAAGGCCCGGAGTGCATGAGTTGGTTCTCAAGAGGTAGAGCTGAAAGCATAACCCTGAGCTATTCCACTGCCAATGGGCTTTCAGGCAAGCAGAGTTGATCCAAAAGGAATTTCTGCCAAGAGCAGCTGTCACAGTAGCAGAGAGGAGCCACTGAGAGGGCACCCAGGAGAGAATGGCTGATGTCATTTTACAGTAGAGATACCCATCCTCTTTTTTAACATAGCTAAGTAGAGAAAACAAGAGATAATTGATCAACTGCAATTTTCCCAGAAAAAAAAGATAATGACAATTTCCTCCTGAATAAGTTAGTGAGGCAAGGGAAAGGAAGGAAGATCATGTTTTAAACAGTTTCTTTGCATCTCAATTCATATTCCAACATCTTTAGTGGATGGCAAGAGGTAGGCAGAGGCCACAAATACCTAAGACAGAGATTGCTAAATGTTCACCAAATTGTCATTTTCTTTTTGATGTTGGTCCATAGACAGACTACATTTCTTAGCCTTCCTTGCATTTGTTCTCACAAACAGTATGAATGGAAGGGATATGTGCCACTTCCAGAACCAAGGTATTTTAAGAAGCAAATGAACTACTTCTATCCTCTTTTTCCCACTTGTATTCAGCCATGGAAGATGGCAAATCCCTAAAGGATGACAGAGCCACAATATAGAAGCAGCCTGGGTCTCTGAATCACCACATCGAGAAAGCCATTTGCTGACAAGGGGTACCAATCTTGAACTTTTGGGTGAACAAGAAGTATGCTTTCACTGTGTGAAGCCACCACAAAATTTAGATGTGCTAGTTACAACAGACAAGGTCATCTTAACTAATATATACCCCAAAATACACCCCCTAGACTTATGACAATAGATGATTGAGCAAAGTTCAATGAGACAAAACCCTTGGTGAGGAAGACCTATGATCTCATTTGACAAGATCATACATGATATGAAAGAGGATTATCATCAACAAGAGTCATTTTCTAAAGTTATATTCCCTCTTCACACGAGTACTTTGGAGACTCATTGCTGGTATCATCAGGGCTCTGGGAGTAAGAGCAATGAAGGAAACATTCAAGGTAAGATAAGAACATATAACAGGGATGTGATTACATTGCCAACGCATAATTGCTCCAGGATGAGCTGGAAAACCAAGTTTCTAATTCTACAAACCCGAGAATAAGACCCCAGGGTTTAAATGGAAAGCAAAATGTGGAGAACTTCAGTATAGTCAAGCTAAATCTGCCTCTAGCCTTTTAATCATATCAGATGTTCATAAAGACGAGGATATCAGAAAAAAATCATGGCTAACTACTGGTCAACTTCCAGTCCATTGATATAAATTAGGTAGGGAACCAACTTCTTTAAATATTCAAAAATAACCTACCTGTAAAACCCAAAAATTATTTTATTTTAGGGTTTTGGAGCGTGGAGTAAAAGGCTGGCCTTTCAGGAACTGGTAAAATCATAATAAAATTATTGTAATGGTAATATCATTTAAGGGGTTGTTTCCAATTTGGGATTCTGATCACCATAATAAATTCTCAAAAGTCGAATGGAGATGAGGGCTGATGAGCTATTTTCAAAATTTCAAAATGCCCTAATAAAATCCATATATCTATAGGAGAATGTGTAGCACTCACTATTTAAAATACTTGTGTTCTTTGATTTGACAGGAAATATATTGTCTAGCATGGCAACAATGCTGGTTATCTTACATCGATCAGAGAATCAGATCAACCATTTTAGGTGTCTTAAAATATACTAGAAAAACATCAATTGTTATTTAACTAATGTTAGATCAAACCTTTTAAAATATGGGACCATTATTTTTAAAACAACAATAAAAGACCTTTTGTAGAGAAAAAGGATAACCAGAGTCAAAGTCAGGGTAAAATTGAGTCATTCAGCTGCCATTTTATTTTTTCATTTTTTATTTTTTCAAGACAGAGTCTCAATCTGTTGCCCAGGCTAGAGTGCAGTGGCATGATCTCGGCTCACTGCAACCTCCCCTTCCTGGGTTCAAGCCATCCTTCTGCCTCAGCCTCCCAAGTAGCTGGGATTGTAAGCGTGTGCCATCATACCTGGCTAATTTTTGTATTTTTAGTAAAGACAGGGTTTCACCACATTGCCCAGGCTAGTGTCGAACTCCCGAGCTCAACTGATCCACCTGCCTTGGCCTCCCAAAATGCTGGAGTTACAGGTGTGAGCCACCGCACCTGGCTCAGCTGCCACTTTAGATTCAAATAAAATATATAAATGTTCTCAGCATAGACTACCTTGAATACCTCATTCTATTCATCTTTGAAATGGAAGTAATTGCTTCCTCAACACCTGTCTTTTTTAAGAGCATTCTTGGGAGATTGGTAAGGAAGCCTATAGAAAAGTAGATAGTGGGAAGGAAGGAGGAACAGTGGTAGAGAGAGAACTCTGTGTGTGTGTGTGTGTGTGTGTGTGTGTGTGTAGTTGTGTAATAGCAAAAGAGAAACAGACTGTCATGGGTGTGTGCCTTTCTCACTGTGGAAATAAATGAAGACCACCCAGACCACCCAAATGAGAACAAGCAGAGGCCGTTTATTCAGAGCTTGCTACATAACAAGAGATTCAGCCACCATCACTGGTGTTTGGCAGAGGCAGTAAGAAAACTTTATAATGAGAAAAAGGGAAGGTTACAAGTATGCTCTGATTTGAGGCTATTAGCATGGGAAGCTGGATGCAGCCTAACTGGAAGTGGGGTGTTCTATGTGATTGGTTTGGGGAGCATATTTGGCTTTCTCTTCTTGGTCCTGAGTTGGAAGTGGTGGGAGTTGGTTGTGGGGAGGGGAAGGGAGACAAAAATTAGGGAAGCTTGTGGTCATTCACCGCTTCCTGCCTGTTCTGGGTTGTTTGCTGCAGAGGTTGTGGTTTGGCTTCCTGCACACTGGTTGCTGCAGAGGTTGTAGATCAGGGTTCTATTGTCATATGTGATCTGGCCATTGTTATATGGCCTCTCACCCCTCCTCCACATTATCTCTCACACAAATATACTAAAACCCAGTTTTGGGCCAGAGGTTGTATTTTTTCTTCACCTTCCACTACTTACTGTTTCTACCTCCTCCCTATTTCTTGCCACCAGTGTTTGACATGCAAACCCCCCAGCCTGGCTAGTCCGGTACCTTCATCTGACTATGTAAACACTATCCTCACATCATGGGCAGCTTATGCTTCATTTCTGTCATTAACTTTCCTTGGGCAACATTTGCTTCAAGAAATTTTACTTTTCTTTAAACTCCTGCTTCATTTAGAATTTGTGCCACATCATTAAGCACTTGATTATAACATGTTTTTAACTGATTTTCATTAATTTGTACATGTTAATCTTATCTCCCCAACAAAATGATAAATTTGAAGGCTAGTATTATAGCATATGCTTTCTCTTATATTTCACAATAGTTTGCAGGCTAAGTTCATATAGTAAATGTTCAGTAGATAGTTGCTAATTGAATATTTTCTATGCATAGTATTCAATTGAAGGGATAAAATAGAACTGACTCATAATTGTATCCGCCAGCATTCTGGGTAGTGATTTTACCTCTGTTCATCCCAATTTTCTTTTTTAAAAATTGTATTTATTATGTTTTTAGATGGAGTCCTGCTCTGTCACCCAGGCTGGAGTGCAGTAGCATGATATCAGCTGACTGCAACCTCCGCCTCCTGGGTTGAAGTGATTCTTCTGCCTCGGCTTTCCGAGTAGCTGAGATTACAGGTACCCACCATCACTCCTGGCTAATTTTCTTTTTTGTAGTTTTTTTAGTAGACATGGGTGTTTCACTCTGTTGGCCGTGCTGGTCTGGAACTCCCAACCTTAGGTGATCCACCCACCTCGGCCTCCCAAAGTGTTGGGATTACAGGCTAAGCCACTGCACCCAGCCCTAATTTTCTTGAAATTGGAAGATTTTGCACATTAAAATTTCAGAACCCAAAAGGGTTTCTTTCACACCCAGTGAAAAGAAGGAAGGATTCCAGTGATTCTTTTTCAAATTTTAAACCTTGTATAGCAACAGTGAACCTTCTGAACATTCATGAGATGCATATTGGGTTTTCCAGCAGAAAGAATATGGAGTCCTAGGGGTCAGAAGAAAATATGAAGGGTCGAATGGCTCCCTGAACATCCCTGGGAGCATCAGAGCAGTGGTGGAAGAAATGGGAATTCAGATGAAGAGCTATATAAACTGGACAGTCTCCTAATAAGAATTCACATGTTTTCTGAGAGGGCTTCACATAAATTAAGAATAGCAATTGGAATAGAATCAGAGAGAAGTTGTGAATATCTTTTCATCCAAAACCAAAACAAAGATATATATGGCACATATCTCAGTGTGTGAACAATCCAGTTATGTGTCTACATACGGGAGACTATTCATTGATGTAGCTTTATCTAGATGGGAGAGAACTAGTGGTGTACTGGAGCAACTCATACCAGCCCATAGAAGCTAACTGTTCAATTTTCAAAAGTTTTGCTAATTGTTAAAGCATTGACAGCTTGAAATCAGCCGTGTTGAGAATACTTACACCAGGAAAATTAGCAAACTCTACAACACAGTGCTTTTCTTTTCAAAGCACACTAATGGCAGAAGAGTGGGATTATCTATCTCTCCTTCCATACAGCACCATCAGGGGGTGATGACCTGTCAAATCCTGTATCTTCTAATTTTCATAGAGTTCTTTAGAGTCAAAAGTATATGATATTAGAGTTGTATAAGACTTTAGAGGAACTAAGGTCCAGAAACAAGAAGTACCTTGCCCAAGGTATGTATCTTACCTGATCACATAGGAAGTCTGAAGAAACACCCAGATTTTCTTACCCTCACCCATTACTTTCAGGAAATCTAGTGTCTGATTATTCACAATGCTATACTCTCTTCCCTCCTTCCCCTCACATCAAGGAAAGCTCCTGCTGGTAAGGCCAGATCACTCTCTTTTGTCAGAGCCCAGCTCATAAAATGCTATTAAGTAAATTACTGATGACCTAATTCCCAGCTGCAGGACACATTCCATTAGAGGCAGGCTGCCTGCCAAGAAGTGTCAGCGATGACTGGATGGCAGGAGTGATTGAAACCATCCTGCCAGGGATGGTTGGGCCTCTGAGAGTGCAGTTCATGGTAGGGAGGAGGTGCTCCTATTCCCCAACATCAGTCCTATGTCTTTTTCTGGGAACTGAATTCATCAGCTTCAAAGAGAACTTTCTCAAACTAACAAGGATCACCACTGCAGAAACAACTGGAGGTAATACCTCCTCTATTACAGATGTCTAGAATAACAAGCAAATTTAACCACTATCATCTATGGCACAAACTTGGAAAAGCTGTCCACACCATTTTTTCTTTCTTGCTTGCTTTGTCAGGCTGCCCATTCCTCCCACTTCTGTTTTATTTTCTTAAAGCACAACGAGTTCCTAGTTGATAGTATGGTGGAGAAGAGTAGAAAGAGCATGGTCTTTTAATGCTCTAATGGTATTTTATTTTTAATTCACCTAGTATTCACAAATAAGAAACGGGTACTTGTAGAAAAAATATATCATATATAAAAAGTAGATAAGTCCCATGCAGGCCATTTTTTAGCTGATATTTACTTATTGCAAATTGATACAAGGGTTAAATTAGATACAACACTTTGCATGCTGCAAATAAACAATATAAATGTAAAAATACAATACAGTTAGATATTAAAGTACAAATGGAATAGTATTTACATTTCAAAGGAACTTTGGGTTCAGTGAGCCTTTGTAGGTATAAGAAATGATGTAACAGAACTATTACTGGACTAGCAGTAAGGAAACCTGGGCTCTAACCTTGCCTTTATCACAGTCTCTAAATGACTGTGATATTAGAAAAGTAACTCATTTCCTCCTGGCTCTTGCTTTCTCATCTGTGAAATGAAAAGGTTTCCATTTCAAATTAAAATGAGAGTAAACTAGAGGATCAATATGGTTTGGAACTGGGTCTGCACCCTAATCTCATGTCAAATTGCAGTTCTCAGTGTTGGAGGTGGGGCCTGGTGGGAAGTGACCGGATCATGGGAGGGGATTTCCCCCTTGGTACTGTGTTGTGATAGTGAGTGTGTTCTTGTGAGATCTGGTTGTTTGAAAGTGTGTAGCACCTCCCCCCGACCTTGCTGTCTTCCTCCTGCTCCAGCCATATTAAGTGTCTCACTCCCCCTTTGCCTTCCACCATGATTGTAAGCTTCCTGAGGCCTCCTCAGAAGCGGAAGCTGCTATGCTTCCCATACAGCCTGTGGAACTCTAAGCCAATTAAACCTCTCTTCTTTATAAATTATCCAGTCTCAAGTATTTCTTTATGGCAGTGCAAGAATGAACTAATACAGAAAATTGGTACCAGGAGTGAGGCATTGCTATAAAGATTACCTGAAAATGTGGAAGTGATTTTGGAGCTGGGTAACGAGCAGAGGTTGGAAGAGTGTGAAAGGCTCAGAAGAAAGGAAGATGAGGGAAAATTTGGAACTTCCTAGAGACTTGTTGAATGGTTGTGATCCAAATGCTGATAGTGATATGGATAATGAAGTCCAGGCTAAGGAGGTCTCAGATGGAAATGAGAAACTTACTGGGAAGTGGAGTAAAGTTCACTTTTGATGTGCTTTAGCAAACAGCCTGGTTGCATTGTGCCCCTGCCCTAGGGATCTGTGGAACTTTGCACTTGAGAGTGATGATTTAGGGTATGTGGCAGAAGAAATTTCTAAGCAGCAAAGTGTTCAAGATGTGACCTGGCTAACAACCAATGCTCATATGTGTGAGTCAATAAATGACCTAAAGTTGAAACTTACATTAAAAGGGAAGCAGAGCATAAAAGTTTAGCAAATGTGGAGCCTAGCCATGTGGTAGAAAAGAAAAGCCCATTTTCGGGGGAGGAATTCCAGCAAGTTGCAGAAATTTGCATAAGTAAAATGGAACCAAGTACTAATAGCTAAGACTATGGGGAAAAGGCCACAAAGACATTTAGGAGACCTTCACAACAGCCCCTCCTATAACATGCTCAGAGGCCTGGGAAGGAAGAATGGTTTCATAGGCCAGGCCTAGGGCCCCACTGGCCTACACAGCCTCAGGATACTGCTCCCTGAATTCCAGCTACTCTAGCTCCAGCCATGGCTAAAAGGGGCCCAGGTATAGCTCAAGCTGCTGCTTCAGAGGGTGCAAGCCATAAGCCTTGGTGGCTTCCACGTGGTATTAAGCCTGCAGGTGCTCAGAATGCAGGAGTTGAGGCTTTGGAGCCTCCACCTGTATTTCAGAGGATGTATGGAAAAGTCTGGATGTCCAGGCAGAAACCTGCTGCAGTGGCAGAGTCCTCACAGAGAACCTCTGCTAGATCAATGCAGAGGGAAAATGTGGGGGTTGGAGCCCCCACACAGAGTCCCCACTAATGGAACTGTAAGACCCAGACCCAGAACGGTAAATCCACCAGCAGCTTGCACTCTGAGCCTAGAAAAGCCGCACGCACTCAACACCAGCACATGAGAGCAACTGCAGGGGCTGATCCCTGTAAAGCCACAGGGGTGGAGCTGTCCAAGGCCTTGGGAGCCCACCCCTTATACCCGTGTGTCCTGGATTTGGGATATGGAGTCAAGGAAGATTATTTTGGAGCTTTAAAGTTTAATGACTGCCCTGCTGGGTTTCAGACTTGCATGGGGCCTGTAGTCCCCTTCTTCTGGCTCCCTTTTGGAGTGGGAGTATTTACCCAATGCCTATACCCACATTTTATCTTAGGAGTAACTAACTTGTTTTTGATTTTGCATGCTCATAGGCGGAAGTGCCTAGCCTTGTCTCAGATGAGACTCTGAGTTAACACTGGAAAGAGTCAAGATTTTGGGAGACTGTTGGGAAGGCATGATTGGATTTTGCACTGTGAGAAGGACATGAGATTTGGGAGGGGCCAGGGGCAAAATGATATAATTCAGATCTGTGTTCCCACCCAAATCTCACCCTAAGTTCCAACTTTAGATCATTTCTTGGCTCATACATATGAGCATAGGCTGTTAGCCATGTCATATCTTAAACACTTTGCTGCTTAGAATTTCTTCTGCCACATACCCTAAATCATCACTCTCAAGTGCAAATTTCCACAGATCCCTAGAGTAGGGGCACAGTGCAGCCAGGTTCTTTGCTAAAGCATAGCAAAAGTGATCTCTACTCCGGTTCCCAATAAGTTCCTCATTTCCATCTGAGACCTCCTCAGCCTGATCTTCATTGTCCATATCACTATCAGCAATTGGGTCACAACTATCAACAAGTCTCTAGGAAATTGCAAATGTAGAGCTGTAATCCCCAATGTTGGAGGTAGAGCCTGGTGGGAGATCATTGGCTCATGGGAGTGGATTTCCTCATTGGTACTGTGTTGCCATAGTGAGAGAGTTCTCCTGAGATCTGGTTGTTTAAAAACATGTGGCACCTGCCCCACCTTTCTCACTTCCATCTGCTCTGGTTGGGTGAAGTGCCTCACTCTCCCTTTGCCTTACGTCATGATTGTAAGCTTCCTGAGGCCTATGCAGAAACAGAAGCTGCTATGCCTCCTGTACAGCCTGTGGAACCATGAGCCAATTAAACTTCTGTCCTTATAAATTATCCAGTCTCAGGTATTTCTTTACAGCAGTGTGAGAACGGACTAATACAAGGATCCTAACCTCTTTAAGGGCTTAAGACGTCCTGTTCTGTATCTTTTTTTCCCTTAATGTCTAGTTTCACGACTTATTTTTCCCCCTCCGTCTTTTCTACTATTTATCACTCAATTTCTTTTTTATGTGTTTATTTTATCCCTTCTGCCTCTTCTTTAAGCTATTAGTGATGTCAAGTGGTCACTCCTTAAATTACTAAACTCATTTCTAGGAATTGTCATGCCATATTGACTACCATTACAAAAATGTACCATGTAAATACATTTGACTATGTTCAGATGACTGAGGTGCCCACATGTCTATGGGTGTTTACTTGAAGTAAAGAAGCTAGGGGGTTATATTCAGTTATCCAGAAACTTGACAGAATGGCATTAAAGAAAGTAAATTAGGAGTCCAAAGATTCTGTAGTGAACCATGTGAGAAGAATGAAACAATAAAAATAAAATAATTTGACTCTTGGCTTTCTGCCCTTTTTCATTAAAAATTGCTAATATTCTGCTTCATTGCCAAAACTCTGGGAAGATGTTTTTTATATAGGTATATTCCTCAGCCAACTGAGAGTAGGGCCTTGAAAACAAACCCTTCATAGCTAATATCTCAATGACACAGAAACTATGACTAGTTTGAGCACATATGGCTTCTTTTTCCTGTCCTTTCTAGAAATAATTGCCCTCCTTTAATTTCATTTCTGCCTGATATCTTCCATCCAAAGGCCAAGACTTAGCCTTTGGCTTCTGTGTCCTTTAATGTATTACTGAATATCTCCTAATTTTCCAATGAAAACTTGATAGTTCATGACCGAGCAACACGCACTAAGTTCAGACCATAAGTGTTACATATTTCAAAAATTTCTCCAATATTTGTGATGGAGCTGCCAATCATCTCTTAATTCCTACGTGCCATGACTCTGAAAATGAGCCCCAAATGGCACAAATACCTTCTTTATTTCATCCCTGTCTCAACTACAAAAGAATCTCAATGCCCTTCATATGCCTGTGGTTCTCACTCAGCCTAAACCCAAATACATTTTAAAGCATTCTTTCTCACAATTCTACCTTCTGAGTTTATTTTTAAATGAAACCATTAAAGCTTGAACCTCTAATATCAAAACAAAATGGGTTAGGCAAGTGGTAAAAATGGAATAGAGGCCAAGCCAAAGTTTCCTATAAGTTGCAGCAATAGCAATACGTCATCAGAGAGGGAAAAAATAGGAAAATTAGCTTGCTGTGTCACTTGACAGACAATTTTACAGAACTGGAATTTTATATGGAATAGGCAACTGGGTTAAACTTTTTCTGTTCTACCCCTGCAGAACTTTTCCCTGTACTTCTCTCCTCTGCATCTATTATAAAAGTCCAGACCTCAGAGGCAACTAATATAAACTGCTTTTCCCCCTCTTGTATCTAATTAATTTCACTTTCCTTGGAGTTCCCATGGTATATATTACCTGCTGCCAGGCACCATGAGTCATTTGTGAACAATATCCGCCTCCCCAGCCAGAATGTATGCACCTTGAAGGCAAAGAACATCTCATTCATTTTGCATACACTTGGCTCGAAGTAGACCTCTGAAAGTGTTTATTAAATTGAATTGCTTTCACTTTGTAAGATTAGCAGGCGCTTTGATTAATGGCTTTTTCTTTTTTTCAAAGACTTCCTTTTTTGGTGCAAACTCCATGTGACCCGCAGTTATCTAGGGCAGTAAGTAATGTTCAAGTGATTATAGCAGAAAGCTGAGATTCTACCAGAGCTCTGGGAGTTGCAGGGGAGATCAGCAGAATCACATGCTTCATATTTTAAAGAAGTGGCATGGTCCTTTCATGGAGGTTTCTGCCATCGATCCCTTCCAAGGATTCAGTCACTCAGCCACATTTAACATTCACTAGGTCAGACCTTTATTCAAGCTGACGTCATCTGAACCCTAGTGCAATTCAATCGTAGCATACATTCTGCCCAACCTCCTCCTACTCCTCCCCCAGCCTCTTGCTAGGGTGTCAGCCAATAAACAGCAGTTAATCCAGACCCCAGAGCTTTTGGAATCCGTCTTTCCAGAGCTTCTATTTAGTTATGTTGCAGAGGAAAGGGTCGAGAGTGAAAGACAGAGGTGTGGCCCTCCCACAGCAGCAATGAATCTTTACGACTTGAGACTCTGGGCAAAGAGAGAACTCTCCCTTGCTTCTTGGAAATGAAACCGAGCAGCACTATCAGCCAGGAACTAGCCACATGAAAAGGGATTCCTAGTTGCCTGTCGCTTACTCCCAGATGTCAGAAAGAAGTCGGATATTTCTCAAGCAAGAAATAAACACCCCTCTGCCCCCTGCTGCCTCCTCTGATTTCTCCGCGAGGGTGAGATGACTGAGTAACGCAGCTGGATTTTTCTAGTCCCTTGAGTTCAACGCCCACCCGCTCACCTCTACCATCCTCTCTTCTGTTCCCTTCCTCTTTTACTTCCCCTTCACCCACTTTACCTCATTTAAATACAAACGCTTAGGTTTCCCGGCGCTCCGGAGCCGCCATTGACATCAAGCAGGGCCTCCATAGAAACCAGGAGGCGCGCAGCGGGCTTCTGCAGCCCCAGCACAGGATTCCCAGGCAGAGGTATGGCTCGGTCCAGAGGAGCTGCGGGGAGACCTTCTCCTTATTAATGTGAACCTGGGGAGGAGGAGAGAGCGTTTAGGCAGAGAGGGCACGCGACGAGGTAGAAACAGAAGGGCCTAAGGGAACAGATTATTAAAAATGTTTGGTTGTAGCCTAGGAACATTCAGAGGAGAAGTAGTCCAAGACACCCCAGGGTCAGGGTCTTCCTCCTCTCAATTTTTCATATACTCAACAGATCTCAGCTTAATGTGGAGATTATTTGGCGGAGCCAGTTTCCAGTGTTTAGTTGCAATGAAGCAGCTGCCATGCCCTGGACTGCATGCAGCAAAACATTCTTCCTGAAAGCACTTAAAACGGGCAAGAGAACCACACCTTGGCACTCATCTTTTTTGCCTAGCCATTTTACATGTTACCTCATTTTATCCTCACGAAGGTGGCGTTATGACCCCCATTTCATAGACAAGGATACGCATGAGAGGGTGGTTTATAGTTATTCTGTCCATAGCCTTACACCTAATGTCTTGAAGAAAACTCTGCACCTCCAGAGTAGGAGAGTCTTTATTTTCCCTTCTCATCCTCCTTCTTCTTTGGCGGTCACTCCTGACCTTCTCCCATCTTTCTCCTCTCAAGCATGGTCATAAAAAAATTCCTCTGAAAGTACATCATAAGGCCTCATTCCAGAAGAGGGGTCTTGCCCTATTCCTGGAAGCAAAGAAGAATTTGAATAAACAGGACTTGCTGAATTCCCCCCATTTTATTACCACTAGAACATAGGTTTTTGTTCTCCAATCACACTTCTTTATGGCTGTCCGTAAAAATACCCAGTTTTCCCTGGGGTCTTTGGGTCTTCATTTATGATGCCTGCCATGCCACATAAAACTTTGGTTAAATAAATTTGTTATGCTTTTCTCTTGTAAATCTATCTTTGTTATAGGAATGTCAGCTGTGACCCTTTGATGGGTGGAGAAAAGATATTACTTGCTGTCCCTTACAGTTTTTTTGCTTCACATATTAAAGATTCTTGTACTAGTTTCCTATTGGTGCTATAACACATTATCACAAAGTTTTTGGCTGAAAACAACACAAATTTATCTTTATCTCACAGTTCTGAAAGGATGTCAGAAGTCTCACTGGTCTAAAACCAAGGTGTCTGCAGTGCTATGTTCCTTTTGGATGCTCTGAGTATCAGTTTCTTGCCTTTTCTGGCTCTTGGGGGCTGCTGGTATTTCTTGGCTCATAGCACTCTTTCTTCTTCAAAACCAGCAATAGCGTCACTCCAACCTCTGTTGTCACATTTCCTTCTCTGATCCTGACCCTCTAGCCTCCTTCTTTAAAGGATCTTTGTGATTACACAGGGCACACCTGGATAATCCAAGGATAATCTCTCCACCTCAAAATCCTTAATTTAATCACAGTTGCAAAGTACTGTTTGTCATCAAAGATACTATATTTACAGTTCCAGGGGATTAGGAAAGAAGGAATTATTCTTCCTACCACAAACCTCATGTCTTTTATAATCTTAAAAATAATGACACTTTAAAAATCTTTGTCTCTCCTAAATTGTCAATTTGTCTCTTTCCTAATACAGTCAAGTGTTTTTTTGTTGTTGTTGTTTATAAACAAACAAAAAATCCATTCTCACTATGTCTATTTCCTTAACTACCATTTATTTCCTTACTGTTAATTAGCTCCCCACTATAATTTACTTCTCTCTACACGGTACAAAAACTCTTCTGTCAAAATTCAAAATTACTTTCAAATTGCCAATTTCGTAGACATTTACCAGTCCCTTCTTACTCTACTTGTTAGTAGCCTTTGACTTTGTTGAACATTTTCTTCTTTATGAAATTCTCTTTTCTTGGATTCCGAGAGAATACTCCTATTTACTGTCCCCCACTGCCCTCTCCACATCCACCCACCCCCCGGCCCCACCAATTCTCTTCTTAAATCTTTGACTTCTACTCAATCCTTTTTGTGGACTTCTCTTCATCTTCCTGTCCTTAAACACGAGTGTTTTCTACAGTATTGCTACTCAAAGTGTGGTCTGCATACTTGCAGAATCAATATCACCTGGAAGCTTGCTGGAAATTATGATGATTGGACCCCACTCCGGGGCTACTAAATCAGAACTTGTGTTTTTACAGGATCCTCAGGTGACTTGCACACACACTAAAACTTGTGAAACACCAGTCTTGAATTTCATACTTGATCCTTTAATATATTCCCTGAAAGATCTGATCTACCATTCCATCTCTGGCCATAAGCCTCAAATTTATATCTTCAGCCTATATAACCTTTTCAGATTTAACTCATATATTGAGCTATCCATCAGACATCTTTCTCTAGATGTTCCAAAAGCACTTCAAATTCACCCTATTCAAAATGCGCTCATCATCTCCAACTGCCAATGTTCTATTTTAATAAACAACATCTTTTTCACCTAAATATCCAAGCCAGGACATTAAAAACCCCTTCCTTTCTTCATTCCCACATCCTCACAATCATCTTGTCATGTTAATTTTCAGAAATATCTTCTCTCATCTTCAACCATCGCCAGTGATCTACGTCATAGTGGTATCATCTATCACCTCTGAATTGGTGTCTTTTTCTGTGATAATACAAGAGCCTCTTGACTACTACCACTCCCAAGTGTTTGAAAGATTCGTAACACACACACACACACACACACACACACACACCCCATTTGATCCAAGCAGTCCCTGGTTTTAAAGCTTTGCTATCATGTGCAGAATAATGTTCCACCTCTTCAGCATGGTGACAAAGACCCCCTTGATTTGGCCCCTAACTCTCTTTCTCACCAGCAGCCCCCTTGCCACACACATATTCTGAACTGCATGCATTATTTGTACCACATAACTTTATACTTCTCCAGCCTGTGTAATTCCTGCGACTTGACACAAGCTCCCAAACATTTTGCAACTGATAAATTCTTACAAAATCCTTCAAAACTGACGCACCATATCTTTTTCTGAGTTAATCTCTCCTTCTCATAGAAAGGAGTATTCACTCTTTTATACATACTACACTTCTTTATAAATACATACATATACTTCTCTGTTGGTTACAACACTTAGAGCAATGTTTTGAAACTGTAACTACATGTTTCTTTGTCTACAACAAAAGTTCACTGAGATGGTGATTTTTTGTTTCTTTACCACTTTGCATAATGCTTAGCACATAATAGGCACTCAGTAAATGTTTTATGAATTAATGAATAAAATCAGTTAATCAATCAAACAGCAGCCCTTAGGTCTCAGATTACAGAGGCATGAAAGTAAGAACCCCTGAACCCACTCACCCCACTCAGCTTTCCACTAGCAACTTAAAATGAAAGAGAGCTTCAAGCCAGTGCTTTAAAGAGTGCCTGGATATCTAAATAAATTCCACCGTGTAATGATACTTTCTCTGGTTGTTGGATTTTCTCTTAAATTAGCTGGAAGACTAAAGGACATAAATATAAATGAGTGCTGCAACGTAATTATAATTCAGCACTTTGACTTTACATGTAAACATGTTTGAAATGTAAGAATGTGCACAATTTATAGTCACATGCTTTTAAGAAAGTCGTGGGTGGGTTTCTTGTGATTGAGCATCCTAACCACTGGTTGCCTGTATACACTCAGGAAGGTGTGGCTTTCTGCATAAATAAAGAGGCCCATCACTACAGCTATCTCTCTGAAGCAGAGTACACCCCTGGTCTATGAAGCCACCATAGGAACTACTGAGATTCACTGAGAAAAGTGTTTTTCCTCCCATGTCTGGACAAGGCAGTTCTTGGTTTCAGTGAGGAGCTTCAAGCTGCCATGGCAACTCCCAGTCCTTTCTTTACTCTTTATGTGTGCTATTCTACCAGGAGAGGTAGAAAGCTGTAATCTTTTCCACTTCTCTTTTGCTCCTCCCCTTTCTTCTGTACTTGGTCTAGGATGGCAAGAGGTTAACACTAAATTCTGCCTTGTGATTGTTCATTCCTTGTGAGTCTGTGTAATGCAGACTGCAGTGATAGAGACAAAAACCACCTGGATTCTAGTTTTTTCTCTAAAATGATGATGTGAACTCTTAATCAGAACAACACACAGTTCTAGCCCCGGCTCTTCTAGTCAAGATGGAGAATGGCAGAAAAGGAGTCTAGGCTATTGTGGAGAGAAACTAACTGGGTAAACGCCAAGGATTAGGATGAGCTTACTGGTATGCACAATCCATTTCAATTCAAAATGGGTGGGGTCATAGAAGACCCTAGAGCAGAAGTTCTCAAACAGGTCTGCATGTTAGGACCTACATCATAGTCTTTTAGAAACACAGATACCCTGCTCCAGAATGCACTAGATCCGAACAGGAGGTGACCCTGTATGATCTGCACCGGAAAAAAACAGAACAAAGAAATAAAGTGCCTGGAACGAAATTCTTTGAGGGATAAAAAACAAATCAAAGGCTGGTTGGAAAAACTGAAGTAGGATGTCAGGACAGAGAAAAAGGGAGTGGATTGTTTTATCAATATCATGAAATCAAGGTCTAAGAAGCCACATGTAGAACAAAAAAATGAACGAGGCCCTCAAACTGAATTAGGAGGTCACTATCAATATTGTACATACCACATACCCCAATCCTTAGGCTTAGTTGTTCCTCTCTCTAATGCTGCAGTGTTTTTAATTGTATTATATAATGTGCTACTTTTTGAATTGTAATTTGCTTATTTATTTGTTTTAATCACAAGGGGCTAGTACTTCCTTACAAAGAGTAGGTTGTCAAAAAGAAAAGGTTGAATGAGAGATTTAATAATCAATGCTTTTGGTGCTGTACTTGATAGTGTGGCAACAACTGAAGGTCAAAAGTTAAAATATTTACAGAGAACGAAAAAACCCCAACCCTAATCCTTGACATGTAAGAATGAAATGCTTCTATACATTCTTATTAAAACCAACATGCCCATTTCTGGAAGATACTGACTAGATTTGGGTTACTGTTTTGGAGACCTGAAGTCAATGTTAACTTTCTTTCATTTTATCAAGAATGTCAGTAGTAACTAGAGGTATCAATGAGTTGATCATTTTATAGTAAATAATGTACCATCATTTTTCCAATTTTAAATTCATTCAGTCATTAAACAAACATTTTATTTGAGCAAGGGACTGTGCTAAACATTTGGGAATAAAGTGATAATTGTGTTTGTGTGTGTTGTGGATAGATTGTGATTTTATAACCTTTTTAAAATGAGGAACTATCATGCATGATACAAGTAAACATGAGTATTCACAGATATTAATTTACAACACATATACCTTACAGGAGGTGGTATATGTCAAGTACTGTGAAGGATCCATGATTTTGCCCTACTTGCAAAATAATATGTTAGTCTGCATAGTTTTATGGATGCTGACAGAAGATATGAAACTCCTGGTTCAGAGAGAAAGGACTTTATTACTAACAGCATAGCAGATAGCATGAGATTCATATTTGTGTCAGCTCTCCATGTCCTCTAAGACTCCCAAAGGTGACATAGGTAGTTATAGATAAATGCTTTGGGTTAGATACAGTTGGTTTTTGTAACAGCTGACAAAATCTGAGCTTATGAAACCACAATTTTTTTATAGTGGGCTATAAAAAATTTTTTATAATAACTAAAAGGCCACAGCCGAGCCTCATCTTAGACAAGGCAAGTCCCTTCTGCCTATGAGCCTGTAAAATTGAAAACAAGTTAGTTACTTCCTAGATACAATGGGGGTACAGGCATTGGGTAAATACGGCCATTACAAATGGGAGAAATTGGCCAAAACAAAGGGGTTACAGGTGCTCTGCAAGTCCGAAATCTAATGGGGCAGTCATTAAAACTTAAAGTTCCAATATGATCTCCTTTGACCCCATGTCTCACATCCAGGTCATGCTGATGCAAGAGGTGGACTCCCACAACCTTGGGCAGCTCCACCCTTGTGGCTTTGCAGGGTACACCCTCCACAATCCCCCCTTCCTGGCTGCTTTCACAGGCTGGCATTGAGTGCCTGCAGCTTTTCCAGGTGCACGGTGCAAGCTGTCAGTGGATCAGACATTCTGGGGTCTGGAGGATGGTGGCCTATTCTCACAGCTCTACTAGGCAGTGCCTCAGTGGGGACTCTGTGTGGAGGCTCCAACCCCATATTTCTCTTCTGCACTGCCCTAGTAGATGTTTTCCCTAAGTGCTCCACCCCTGCAGCACACCTCTGCCTGGACATCCAGGCGCTTCTATATATCCTCTAAAATCTAGGGGGAGGTTCCCAAACCTCAATTCTTGTCTTCTGCACACCCACATAACCAACACCACATAGAAGCTGCCAAGGGTTGAGGCTTGCACCCTCTGAAGCCACAGCTTGAGTTGTATGTTGGCCCCATTTAGGTATGACTGGAGCAGCTGGGATGCAGAGCACCAAGTCTCAAGGTTGCACATAGCAGGGGTGCCCTGGACCCAGCCCAAGAAACCATTTTTTCCTCCTAGGCCTCTGTGCCTGTGATGGGAGGGCCTGCTGTGAAGGTCTCTGACATGTCCAGGAGACATTTTTCCCATTGTCTTGGTGATTAAAATTTGATTCCTTGTTGCTTATGCAAATTTCTGCAGCCAGCTTGAATTTCTCCCCAGAAAATGGGTTTTTCTTTTCTACTGCATCATCAGGCTGCAAATTTTTGAAACTTTTATGCTCTGCTTCCTCTTGAATGCTTTGCTGCTTAGAAATTTCTTCTGCCAGATACCCTAAATCATCTCTCTCAAGTTCAAAGTTCCACACATCTCTAGGGCAAAGGCAAAATGCTACTAGTCAATTTGCATAACAAGAGTCACCTTTACTCCAGTTCCCAACAAGTTCCTCATCTTCATCTGAGATTACCCCAGCCTGGACTTTATATTCCATATCATCATCAGCATTTTGGTCAAAGCCATTCAACAAGTCTCTAGGAAGTTCCAAGCTTTCCTACATCTTCCTGTCTTCTGAGTTCTCCAAGTCTGTAGGAAGTTCCAAACTTTCCCACATTTTCCTGTCTTCTTCTAGCCCTCCAAACTGTTCCAACATCTGCCTGTTACTCAGTTCCAAATTCACTTCCACATTTTGGGGTATCTTTACAGCAGCACCCCACTCTACCAGTACCAATTTACTATATTAGTCTGTTTTCATGCTGCTATAAAGACATACATGAGACTGAGTAATTTATAAAGAACAAGGGGTTTAATGGACTCACAGTTCCACATGGCTGGGGAGGCCTCAGAATCATGGCGGAATGCAAAGGAGGAGAAAGGCACATCTTACATGGTCGCAGGCAGGAGAGCTTGTGCAGGGAAACTCTCCCTTATAAAACCATCAGATCTCATGAGACTTATTCACTACCATGAGAACAGTATGAGGGAAACCACCCCCATGATTCAATTATCTCCACCTGGCCCTGCCCTTGACACATGGAAATTACTACAATTCAAGGTGAGATTTGGGTGGGGACACAGCCAAACCATGTCAGAGGTATTATTTTTATTATAATGGACAGCAAACAATTTTGTTCTTTGCTCTGGAGCATGACAGTATATTTTCCAAGGCTGTTTGCTATATAAACATCCTTGAAAAAGTCTAGAACAAAAATCTGTCAGTTCTTCTGCTCTCAAGATGTGCAGAAACTCAAGGGATTCATGGAGAACTGTTTTCCAACAGTATAATGATACAGTATAGTGTTACCTTTGATGTATAAAGAAGAGGACAATTAAAGGGAAGAGTAAATTGAGAAAAAAAGATACCAAAAAATAAACACAGCTAAAATAAAAAATCCTAGGTCTAATTAAGCAAGAGCAGGAGCTAGAGAAATGCAGGCAGAACAGCTGACCTATGCTTAAATCATGGAGAGAAAATAACTCAAAAGCTTTCTGTGGGAAACAGAAAGTATAAGAAACTTTTTAGAGAATATAGAGGTTATCTGAAAGGGCATCTTCTGGTTGCAGTGGCAGCTTGAAAGGACGTTATTCCTTCTAAAATTATGTTTCTAAGAAATAGTACCTAGCAAATCTGTAATGAATTAGGGTAAAGGTAAAAAGAAAATTCAAGTTTATCTATGTGGCTATTACAAAGATAAAGTCTAAAGCTACTATTCTCTACTTGTAATGTGCTGACTTACAGAAAATGGGGGTGGTGGATGGTCACCACTGTCCAGCTTTTTGGAGAAATTTCAAACTGGATCCTTTTAATCCTACCCAGTTTGAGGAGCTTGAGACTTTCCCTTTCATGTCATCGTAGCCCTTCTGTTTGAGGGGCTAATGGGTGTCCTAAGATATTGAAAGTGGGGAGGAATTATTATATGAGGGTAATTATAGTTGTATCAAATAACTCAAAAACCTTAGGGGATTAAAGTTCATTTGTCATTCACAAAATCCATTTCTAATGCCTCTAGTCAGGTGATATTTTAGTCAGCTTTGCTGCATTCATATAGAAACCCCAAATCCTAGTTCTTACAACAATAGTCCACATTATATAGTGGTGGCTGCAGATGTTTTGTCTCTGCTTGATTCCATTTGGCTGTACTCCAGGTGTGTTTTTATTCCTGGGTCCAGAATAAAGAAGAAATCTCTCTGTGGGATGTACCATTTTCATAGCAGGAGGCAGAAGCAAAAGAACTGGCAGAATTTCAAAGTGCCTCCCAAAGCTTCTGGAAGGTGGTAGCATGTATCATGTATGCTCACATTGCATTAGCTCAAGCACATCGCACAGCTGAGCTTGACATCAATAGGCAGGGGTTCTTCCAGGGAAGTGAATATACCTGTGAGTTATGATGTAACTTATGATGGATTGTTGTCTTGGAAAACATTTCTTCAAACTGTCACCCAGATATCTTCCTCCATCTTAGGGTAAAACCATTGTCTAGGGTCTCTCTGAGAAAAAGATAAAAGTAGTGAGTAGGAAACCTTCGAGAAAACAATAGACATGAGCTCTGTGTATGGGGGCAAGGGAGGTCCAAATCCAAAAGGAAGTTCAAAAAAATATATATGAAAGGAGGGAAGAGGTACCAGTCAAAACATGGCTTAGCAATTACTGACCGTTACCATGGTGCGCTGAGGGTTGGGTCACTCAGGACACTCAGGGGAATCTTTCTAAACACTAGACAGGGAGGAGGCACCTGCAATATGTTTTTCTGTTTCTAACAGCTCACTAGCTATCCCAGGCAAGATTGAGTAGACAGAGTTCCTTTTCCTTGACTCAAGTTGCTCAGGGAGGATCTCTAGTTGAAGCCCATCCTCTGGTTCCCTCAACTGCACAGGCAGGTACACCTATTTCCTTTACTCTGTAATCCTGACTGGTTCTGCTTTTAAATGAACTTTTATCTTTATGTTTATTAAATGGCCAGAGTTGCCACAGTAGAATTAGAAAAGTAAGGAAAGGCAGTAAGCCAGAGAATTACTATTTTTGAAGAAAGAATTTCTCATTTATTTTTAGGTAGAAGCAATAGAAAAAGTTAAACTGACAGCAAGTGATAGGCATAAGGCACCTGGGGAAGCTGTCAGTCTTTTAGAGGTTACTCTTTCTCTGAACTGGAGTTCTACATCCTAACTCATCATATGGGTAAATAAGAGGGATGTGTATCTATATTAAGATTCAAATATGGAACAGGATCTTGAGGAAATTCTTTACTCACGGGAGTCCCAGTTTTATTTGTTCCCCAGTCCCTAACTAACTTCCAGCTTCCCATGATTATACTCCAAACATACAGAGGTTCATTATTCATCTATTTATTTGTTTATTAATCTCATTTCAACATCCCAGCTTTAAATTGAGAGCCCAAAGCTGTTTAAATAGCCCCATTACGCTAGTAAAATCCTGGTGCTTTCAGGAACCACAGGGAAGGCTACATGCAATTGGACCTGGCACTTTAATTGAAATTAATTGTGTGCATCAATGAATAAAAGAATGCCATGGTGACTAAAAGCATTGCTCATCATGTTCCCTCAATTCTTTATACTTTTTCTCCAAAAAATTACTCTGTTGATTTTTTGACTATTTAAATGTCATTGTTATTCTAGCCACAAATGAGTTTTTGACATTCTGAATCAACAATTGGCTTGCATGGTCCAAATGGGAGAAGGAATGTCAAGAAGATGGTCATGAGAGTGACAGAAAGCATGGAAGGACATGGTACATGAGACCATCTGAGTCATTTTTGTGAAAGGGTTGGAAGCAGCAGCTTTATCTCTACTGTAATGGATAAACTCCAGATGTCGGTGGCTTTATAGACAGGCATAAAATCCAAATGGCTGCAGGGGAGGGACCCTCTTGTTTGGTAGACTGCCTTATGAGTAGTTCATATAAGGGGACTTAGACTCTATCTGTCTTGGGGCACTTTCCTTCTCTAGAGTCTCAGATTCCTCCCCATTCAGTCTATGGATAAGGAAAAAGACAGTTGGGTATCCTGATTCAGGCCTGGAAATGGCATCAATCACTTCTTCCCATATTCCATTGGCCACAACTCACTGCACGACCCCACCTAACTGGAGGCAGGGGATGGCTGGGAAACATAATTTAGGTGAATGCTCAAAATAAACAGGATAGGAATGTAATGAACAGGACAGTTTTTGCAACCAGTTAGTCCTAAAATTAAGAATGCAATTAAAGTGTTCTTACCTTGGTTCTTCAGTGTTTACAAATTATTGCTGAACACGTTTTCCTCCATCTTTCTGGGTAAAGCTGCTGCCTGAGAAGATTCTACAGTGCTTACAGACCCCTGAAGGCAAGGTATATCTCCTACTCACTCACCCCTGTCCCCTGCCCCCACATGGTAAAGGTACTGCTGATGACAGTAAAGTGTTTCTTTGAGTGGGTGCGGGGCAGGCAACCTACTATAAAATGTTGCTTGGGCCTCTGAATTTATAATATTACCACTGTCCACTTTTCCAGCTTCATCCACTTCCATGGTTTTCCAGAGCTAATTTCTTTCTGTTTTCTTAGCCTACAGTGTAAGCTTATTTTGAATACCAGTGCCCATCCTCAGGATTTCCTGACACTCTATGGGCAAGACTGCATGTCCATTTGAGGATATAAAATAAGTTTAAAAATAGTCTTTCTGTCCCCACCTATAATTTTTAAGAGAATAAATATAGGGATATTCTTGTGTGAGATAAAATTGATGCTTATCCCCTGCCCCAAGCTTCCCCCTCATTTTTAATTACTTCCTTCCTCCCACTGTTTTCCAGTCTATCTGAATTGTATCAGTCCCAGGCATATGGGAAAGTGGGTACCACCGGATGGCTATTGTCAGTCAGGAAATAGCTACCATTCAAACACTATTTGCTAATGATCATATTTGATGTGATAAAGTGGATGTGAATATTAAATTTGAACCATCTAGGCACCATCTCAGATTTTAAAAGCAGGCATGAGAACTGACAGCTTTGAATAAACCTCTTTCTTTCTATTTTCTGTGATTCTGACATATTCACATTCCACTAAATAAGAGTGAACACCACTACCCACCCACTCACCAGGCGTTCATTTTATACATAGCTATAGATATTCAATGCAAAACAAAGAATAAATGGATTCACCTAACATAGCCTTTGTGGTGGGGTTTTGAGGAAAGCAGGGGCTTAAATTTCTGTATTTAATTTTTGGTCCTGGTCTTGGTTCTACAAAGTTATCCTAGTTAAGGCACTATACATGCTTGTATCTAGGCTACTTGTTCATTCATTCATTTACTCATGCATTCAATATTTATTGTTTATTTTATGAATACCTGAGACTATGCTAAGTTCTAGGGATACAAAGTGGAATGATCTTGTTTTTGCATAAGGAGCTTCATGGGTACTATTATAGAAGCATACAATAGTAATTGTAATGTCTGGGGAAGGAGGAGAGTGCTGAGTGTTTGTAGCCCTGAATGGTCTTTAAAGATGTGGTATTTTCCAGACAGGAGACTTTATCTTACATACCTTTGTACTGAGTGCTCATCCTGGTCTGGCTACATTGTTTGGGAAACTACAAATGTGATGAGACCTAAGGCTGCAGAGTTGTTAGGCTTTCAATTTTAGAAGGCCTTATATATTGTGTATGGATTTTGGCCTTCATATCTGAAGATTTTGTGAGTAGAGAATCATAGGATGGGTTTCTCAGAACTCCTTTCATACTCACTGTCATGGTGGGGAACACAAAAGAATTACATAGATTCAGAGGTTATGTCAGTATTTGGCAACTCTTTCATTTGTTCACTCTTGGGTCCTTAATTCATAAAATGAGACATTTCACATAGTCAGGGTTATTCATGTCTATTTGTGTTCTCTGTCTGAACACATTCCACATTTTAATTATGGTGAGAGAAAACATTACGCTTGGCTGAAAGTTCTATTATTCATTTCTTTTCACTCCTTGGGTATTGTGAAGTCTCTGAAATCAAAGCTATTGGTGCTTAATTTGAGACATCTGGGAAGTATAACCCCCTAGAAAAGAGATAGGATGTCATGGCATGTGCTTTGGATTCTCTGTAGACATCAAAACATAGAACATGAAAAGGGAAGACGTGGAAGGCCTTCATTTTGCATGCTTCCAAGGGCGTGGGCTTAGCATTCTAAACAGGTTGCACTTGGTTCCAACCAGAGTGGGACTCCCTGCTTGCTTTCAAGTTCTGGTAATAACCTACTGACTTCAACCACTGACCACCAACCACTCTCATCTCAGGAAATTCTGGCTCAATAGTCACCTAATTCTGGCCTAGGTAAGTTAGTCTTTAGGATGCATTTGTTTTCCACACAATGTCTGGAATACAGTGATTTGTTGTCACCCAGAAAGAATGCCCACTGCCTTCTCCTTGCCCTGCTACCTCTACTCAGAGGCCCCAGTAGTCCTGGAAAAAATTAAAGCTTTCAAGACAGCCTAGAATGGATCTCTTTTCCTTGCTGTCCAGGAAAGGTTCATGATCTGCTCTCAAACCCCCAAGTCCTCCAGTGATATTGGGCCTGGAGGACCTTCCTTGTCACCCTCCCACTATAGGTGTTCTGAACCACGCCAGTGAGAACTGGCTGGGTTGGTTTCCTCTCAGAGGATATCAGAATCCACTGACCTCGGCAGCTATCTAACAGCCTGTAGCCAAGTACACCAGCAGCTGACTCCAAGACAGCCTATGTATCTATGCTCAAGGCCTTTTCAGCTCTTGTACTTTTCTTTCACACCAGTTCCTGTGGATAGGTGGGCAGAAGGAAATATTTTGCAGGAAATAGCCACACTTTATTCTTTTCCCTTCCCTTGAGCAGTCTTTAACAATTTGGGGGACTGTTTAGTTTTTAACAGAGTTCATTTAGAATGGAAAGTTCACTGAGAAACCCCAGCCCACGTTAATCCCAGGTAGAATAATTAATTCCTATGTTTAAAGCTCCTTGCACTAGTATTCTCTGAGCCAGTTCTCCAGTGCAGGGTATATGCAGGTCAGCTCTTACTAACCTCACAGACATTCTGGAGGGTGGCTTATCCAGCTTTTCAGTTCTCTTCTTGTCCAAAGATTTGCTCAACAATGCTTAGGCATTAAGACCAAAGACCAAAACGTTAATTCAGTTTGGGAAAGTTGATGACCTCAACCCCTGAGAGTGGGAGGCTGACGGCTCTGAGAGATGTCATTTGCCTTCATCATTTCTTAAGCTCATGAATCTGGTATTTTTGAAGCATTATAATGCTATTCCCTAGTTAAGGTTTACATGCTTCCTCACTAGCACCAGAAAAGCACTCCCCCTCACCAAATCTTAACTTGCTACTTGCAATAGGGTCCTTCTCCCTAACTATATTTACTGTGTCATCCAAGGTCTAGAGCTCTCCCTTCAAAAATCAGGTCATCCTTTTTTAAGATGGATGAAGAGGGATGGATTTGTGGATCATGTTTCATGGCCCTCTTAGGAAAATCAATTAGGGTCAACAGACTGAGGTACCTTATAAAAATTACATCAAAATCACTATCCCGCTCATATATTAGCCACAAGTCTTAATTATCTTCTAGTCTTAATTATAAATTGAAGATTACCCTGACATCCAAAGCAACTAGAAAGAGTTTCTTTCTGTCCTCCTAAACCATTCTGTTGACAATAGAGTCTTATATAGTATTAAGAGTGGTGTTGGAAAAAATACTTTGTTCTAGTCTATCTGTGCTAGTATGCCTGCGATGTAACTTAAGCCTCAGCCAGACTGACATGTTAATATCATAATGAATGGTGGCTACATACAATAACAGGATACGTCCCCTACTGGCCCAGCTCAGTCTCTTCACAGCTATTCCCAAGCCAAAACTCCTTGCAAATTCCTTGATTGGTATCCAGGGGCTGTTATTGGAGTGTGGCTGTCCTGGAAGACTCTGCAAAGAAAAGTTCTGGGTGCAGATGAAGAGACAGGTCTACTCTTTTAAAGACCAGATAATTGAAGTACTTAAGTCCTAAGTGAAGGCAACCTGAAAGTGCCTCCCATAGGAAGACAGTCTTTTACTGGAAAGAATTCTAATTCAACAAGTTTCCTAGGGGTTTCCACAGTGCCTTTCACAGCAACTCAGCAACTTCAAGGCTCTTCTATCCCTTTTTATCAATGTTTATGTATGTTCTTAACAAATAATGACTTAACACCCAGTATATGGAAGACATCATTCTAGGCCAGTGGTTCTCAAACATTAACTTGCACCAGAATTGCCTGGGGGACTTCTTAAAACACAAATTGCCAGAATCTTGTCGTCAGAATCTCTAATTCAGTAGATGGGGGTAAGAACCAATAATTTGTGTTCCTGACAAGTTCCCAAGGGATAAACATGCTGGTCTGGAGCACCCTTTAAGAACCATTGTTCTAGCTACTACAAAGAAAGTAAAAAGATACAGACAAATTTCTATTCTCCTGAAAATGACATTCCTTTCTATTCTGTCACACTACCTACCTTGGCAGATTAAAACTATAAACAGTCCAAACCATTAGCATGAGGAAAGCTGGCTTTCTTTCCTTCAGTGCAGGATGGACTGTATCTTCAAAAAAAAAAAATAAAAATTGCTTGGCCTCCGTTCCTTAGGAGATGAAATGGCTTCATCCTTTCCTACAGAATGGGTCAAATCACTTTTCATAGTGGTATAAAGCAAAAGAGAAAACAAGTTTAATTCTTCATTTTTAAAACAGATAAACATTTCATTTCACATGAGTTTTGCAAAGAATTCTATTGTGAAGAGTGGATTGGAAGAAACAAGATGAAAAGTGTGAAAATTTAGGATTATTATAGCAAGCTTGATGAATAAAAGATCAAATTCTGAGATAATACAATAATAATGTAGATTGGTAATGGGAAAATCCTGGCGTGGCTACTGAGAAATAAGGCTGAAAAGCAGGCTAGCCAAATCATAACAGGTAGTTAGAGGACTCTGAAAAATATATTTTCATAAAGAAAATTGATTCTATGTAACAAGCAGTATACATAGGAAATTTGAGGATAAAGTAAGGTTATATGATTATTTTAACTACAATAAAAATAAAAACAATTAGAAATTTTAAGAGAAGCATATGTGAAAGTATAAAAGTCATAGTACATATCTGAAGTAAATAAAAGTGAGGCAGGATTTTGAGCAATTGATGTTCCCCCAAGAGATACTCTTCTTCAGAAGGAATTTCTTTGGCTTTTGACCCAAAGAAAACATTACCTTCTCCACAGGTCATTCATCTTCAGTGAATAACACTTACACAATTTATGTAATTCTAATTTTTACAATCAATCACACTCATAACCAAAGCATAGATATATAATGGACACTTACATTTTACCTTGCATGGTAAAGAGTCAAAAATAGTGTCTATGGTAGACCTAGGCAGGTAGGTAGGTATTAGATAGAAAGATGGGTAGATAATTTGATAAGTAACAGATAGATGATAGACAGATATGATAGATGATGGATAGATAGATAGATATATCTGATATGGCTTTAAATCTACTGTTTAAAGTTATAAAGGTAACCAACAGAAAAGCTAAAAAAACTAAATTGTGCACGAAGAGAGGAGGGAACAGGATAGTATCAAGGGGCTAAATTCTTCATCTTTCATAGTTGATAGACAAGATATAACTGTTTAGAATTGCTAAATAAAATAGCAGAGATATAGTAGTTGGAGTAATGTAGCTTACCAACAGAAATCTAAAAACAAAGATGTCCACAAATGTCTTTGAAGTAACACTATGGGAGAGGGAAAGAGACTTTATTCTTATTTCATGCCTATATATGATTCTTGGATTTTTATTACCACTGCTTTTATGATTTAAAAAACCAGTCAAGATGGGCTAGAAAAGTGAAAATTTATTTCTACATAGACTGTAGACTACACCCAGTTTCTGCAGCTGTAAGATGAGCCTAGATAATCAATGTGTGGATAATCCATAAGCCTGTTATAGCCAGTAGCTTCCATACCCTCTCCATTGTCACAATAGCTTATTTTCTTATTCACTACCAGCAAAATAGACAGAATTGATTTTTACATCTTTTTTCCCTGGCCACATACTGGGGGGTTCTAATGAGCAGCAAAAAGACCAAAAGGAAAGCTACTGTAGAAAGGGAAAAAAAATTTAAAGACCCCACTGATTCTCTGACTTGAAAATAAGTCCCTGAATAATTGGGAACTACATCAGGGAAGGCATGACCACCATAATTCAGAGCTCCTTTACACAATTGGAAGGATGGATTCCTTTACGAATCCAATAGGAAGTTAATATGGTCTATAGCATGATGATGCTAATTTTAAGGTCAGGATTAGGGTAGATCTACTACAAAATTTTATTATAATCTCTAACAAAATTCCAATGGCCAAGTCTGGGGCAAAACTTAGGAGGTGAGCTATGGGTGCATTGCATCACGGGTGGGGCTCAAATGTACTTTCATGACTGAGGCGTGAGATTGGTAAGTAAATTCACAAACACTGTTTTCAGCTGAACTTTAGGTAATCACTGATTCGGATCTTTGTATTGAACAAGCACCAAATGCCTCTCACATTGTATCTGACGGTTTGGTGATCAACTGAATGGAGTGTTATGGGAAGGAACAAGAACTCCTACTGGCTAATGTAAGAGAGCAGACAGGGAAAGTACCTTCCCATCTGCTGCCTCTGGCACTCATTAATCACCTTGGCATTTAAGAAATGGCAGGGCAGGTGCAAGAGCAAGCGCTGGTGGGAAAGGGAAGCTATAATAAGGAAGCAAATGAAGGGAGGATTTGTTTTTCTGAACAACTGTATTATGTACTATGAGAAAGGAATGAGGGAAAGTGTGCCTGGCCCAATTATGAATACACCTGCAGCAAGAATGTATTTGTATTTACCAAGTTCCTGCCTCCACCCCAGAACCAGGGGAGACAAGTATATGGAAATTTTAGAAAAATGTTTTTATCCTGCTTCTAGTTATTAATGATTCAGAAATTCTGAGGTCTAATCTCAGAACAACCTACTATGGGATCAAGTAAATTTGTTGTTTAATGATTAAAGAATGGCTATTTATATATGGTTTTAATTTTCTATTACTCTGAAAAATCCCCAAATACCAGATTATTTGAGTGGATACCAGGCTCTGGAAAATCTTACATCAGGCTAGAGTGGTGAAGTTTTTCTATAATAATTATTGGGGTTTGTACAATTTAATACTATAGGAAAAGGAAAGTTCTTTTGATGACAAAAGGAACGATAAGGATGAGCACTGAATTTGGAGCCAGGTGGCTTTGGCTTAATCTCAGTACTACCACTCTCTATAATCATTATCTCTCTGAGTCTAAATTTTCTTATCCAATTTTATATTTAAAAAGATGGACTAGGCAGTGTCTTTCTTTACATCTCTAAGACTACATAGTTGTGTGTGTGTGTGTGTGTGTGTGTGTGTGTGTGCTTTGAAGGATAATTTCTTAAATCTCTTAATGCAGAGAGCTGAAATGTTGGAAGTGTAGGGTAAAAGTGGATTCACCATAAAGTTATTTAATGAAGAAAATAGAGAGGAAGACATAGTTGTGATTGCAGGTTTAGCTTGCAAAGCTAAGAAGATAGAATCAGTAATTGAATAATGCATAACTGTAACTTAATCCAATTATAGTTTCAACCCTCATATTCCTTTGCAGTAAAGTGAAATCGTCATGCCCATTACAATAGAATACTGCAGGAAACAACACAAGATAGTGATGTTTGAAAAGATATAAAAAGGGGAAAGACCTTGAGTCTCAGTATCACATTCTTTGGAGGAGAACTTAACACAGTTCAGAAAGTAGTGGCAATAAAAACTTACACGAGAATCTAGGGAGATTTCTTTTTGGCAGAGTGAATGATGGGAAAAGCAGAACAGAAAGATAGAAAGAGAAACTGTTTCATCTTAATTTATTAATTAGAAAAAGAGAGCAAAGAGGATGGAAGATTCTGAGCTCAAAACCTTTGACTAGAAGAATCATTATCTACCTGGTCCCAACGCCACCACTATAGCCTCATTGCTAATTATTTACTACAACATGGTCCTTTAACACTTAGATTTAACCTGTGATCCACAAAAATTTTAGAAAGCTTCAGTTGAAATTTCTCTCTCTTTTTTTTTCCTATTTCTTCTCCTATATTAGTTACATCTTCCCGGCTCTTCTTGCCACATGAACCAAAAAAGATCTTACACCTGAAAGTCTAATGTTATTTTGAACTATGTGTAAATTCTAATGTAAAATAATAAAATCTATATTGTATCTCAAGGAATACCCTATATATAAATGTCACCAAAACCTCTGCATTAAGAGAGACCTGAGTTGGATTATCAAAAAGGATGTGCTGCAGGTTTTAAAGAATGTACATAGAACTCTCTTCCATTAACAGTCTGTGGGATAGATGGGATAGCTTCCTCTGAAAAGATCAATTAGATTGGTTAATTGTTTTGGCAGTTAATATCATGCTCTCTTAGGCTATCATTTTTAGTAGTCTTTTTCGCTATGATTTAAAGCTTTTTAGTTAAATCTCACATGTTTATACCTCACTTCCCCTATCTAAGTTCATTGAGAGCAAAGGCCACTTATACTTTCTTGTATTGTACAAAGAGCTCCGTACCTTGCAGTAACAGGTGCTCAACCACTAAATGAGAGCTTACATTGGCTGACCTATAAGTTATCTAACAACCCAGAAATTCTGATTTTATCACTCTGGTGATTCCTTAATTTGATTTGTTCACATTATTATGTCTGAATATCAAACTTGTGAAACAGCTTTAATGAACAAATGACTCATTTCTAATAAACATTTTCTATTTATATGTCAACAGACATTAAGTAGCAAGGCCTTGAAAATACTTTCTCTTATGTAACATTGTCTACTTTATCAAAATGTTTAGCAAACATACTATGACAGATATTGTTAATAAAACCCTAAATCCATGTGTTCAAATTAATACATTGTAAATTAGAAGTGCCAGAATTAACTCTTTTTACTAAAATATAAATAATTGCTTCCAAGCCCAGAGCATTATAATAAACAAGATGTTTACTCAACTTCCAATGTAGACCAGAAATTTTCAAACAGTTTTCGAGAGCAGTGGGAGCTTTTCAAAATAAAATGTATACCAATCCCTTCAAGTAAACTTGATAAATGTATGTCATTAATGTGAAAGGATTTCATGGTATCAAATTCACAACACTAACTTATAAATTCCATTAATAAGACCAAGACATTTTATGAAGACAAAATTTAAAATTAATAACCATAAAATCTTAGTCTCAACAATATAGTTTATTTCCATACTTTATTTTGGGTATGTGGTAGTAGGAAAAATCTGACTCACAGGCTAAGAAGTAACAATGAACAATAAAATATTTCTTAATGATTGTTGCTTCTTCATCAGGATATTTCTCAATTAAACCCAATTAGAAACCTGAAAAGGGAGCAGATGAGATCTTTTATGTATGAATATAACACTAATATCAACCAAACAACAGGATTATTCTGAAATGATTTGAATGATCATTCACTCTTAATAATCCTACTATTGTAACAACTTTAAAAACCATTTGCTAAAATACACGGCGCATATTGAAGGCGTAAGTCTGACTGAAACTGACCATCAGTGAGGAGGGCCCAATCAAACATAATTGAATTGGATGGTCCAAATCTGTAATGGTTGAATCAAAAAATTACTCTCTCAGAGGCAGTGAAAATCACTTGCATTTTATGGAACAAAAGTCATTAACTGCTGGGGAGGAGATAGTGCTCTTATGCAACTGAAAGGTAGGCACAACAAGGAAAGCTCCAGCAAGAACAAGCACATGATGTGCAGTATCTGACCTTTTCCAAAGGGCGTTTACATCATCTTTTCTTTTAGTTTCTGCTGAAGGTATAAAAACAGATCCCAATGTAAATGGTTTTGCTGCACTTCCATCTACAGACCAAGAATTTCTCAGCAAATAGAAGTTCCATTAAAAACTTATTGCATGGTACTTTTATGATGATTGAGGAAATGAATGGGCATTGCAAATTCTCATTTTGGGAAGAAAAATTGATTAACAAAAAATGCTATTATATTCCCATCATTAAATATTTAAGATATCATATTAAGTTTTCTATCTTCACAAACATCCTAGATATTTGATGAATGTGAAAGGACAACAGTTGTTTCAATTGTTTTTTAACCAATTTACATGATTTGCCTGTATTAAGTTACAGGTTTCTAAGACAAATATTCTTTTTAAACTCATTTATTTCTTATCATATATTATATCCTATATTACCTTATGAATTCAAAAGTTATTACCTGTGGCTCCTGGCTCTGGGAGCAGAAGTGTGTGTGTATGTGTGCGTTTGTGTGTGTGTACTCACAGGGATGTGGTTGTATAGAAAAGGTGTTACTTTATTGTCACCCTTGTAATCAGCCTTTGGTTTCACTGGCTGTGGAAGTTCAGTGCTGACTCCTAAAATCAGAAGTGTTATGGATTGTGCAGAGAGCCCCTCCTCTTAAGTGCTGGGGATTTTCTACCTGAAGTTCCCTTGACAGTACAAATGCATCTGCCCAAGCTGGTCTCTTTTTTGCCATGAACCCTAGGCCTATTGGCTGAGGTCTCCTAGCTTTTACAAACAATTTTTGCAGGCAGCATTGGTGAGAACCTTATGCAATTTTCCCTAGACTGTACACACCAGTCTATGGAAAATAGTTGCATATCTTTGGCTCATCGTACACAGCATGCAGTCTCTCCCAGACACAGCTACCTCTATTTGCCTTTTGTGAGAGAAAGCAATTCCAGACATGGCCTCTTGCTTGTGTCAAACACAAGTCCACTCTTCTTCAAACCACAGGAAAATCACTTAAGCTCTTTGGTTGGTCCCATTGAAGTCTCTTGCACTTGTAATGTGGGGACAAAGCCCCATCTTCCACCTTGGGCAGGGTAGGGGTGGTGAATTGACATGACTTGAACAACTCTCTAGGGAAAACCTTTCTCAAACTTCCAACTTCCCTTTTCTGTATTTTCTTTTATAAGCCAAAAGTATATAGTCAGCTAAGGATCATAAGACCAGTATTTTCAAGCTGCCTTTGCAAACCCTTCAAGTATGAAAGTTTGCAGCTATGAATGTGGAATTTGGCAACTTTGTTTTGCTCCTGACCTTTTGGGGACTCAGTATAAACAATGAGTTTAAAGGAGATTCATTTTAACATATTGCTATATGTAAAGGTTTTTTTCTGTAATGATTTCTAAATATACGAATAGTATGTGATGTTTTCCATACTCACTAGTTTGTACCCATGTGACTTCTAAACCAGAAGTAGAGCCTGAACCAAAGCAATGTGCCTGAGACTTGCTTGGCCTTTGAATGAGCTCTGTAGACAAGGGCAGCAAAGACGTGCAGGTGTAGATTTAAAAAAAAATTAATATAATAGAGTTTTCTTAATCTATGACATATTACACAAAGCTCAAATGTATGCGGAGTAATGACAAAATCATTATTCTGAGGATATGCATAAAATCCAGGTCATGGCATAACATAAATAATGGGTGCAGTGTCCAATACATTAATTTATGTAACATGTTTGTGTGTATTTGGTATCATTTACTATAAGATTACAGATTTATAATTAAAAATACATTTAAAAGATGAAAATATAATGAGAATGTTTTAAAACAAGGTACAAAGGAGAAGATGACAGCTTCTGGTTATTTTTATTTAACTGTTATTTTAAAATTTGCTAAGTTCTTTTCTGCATTTTTATTATCACCATAAATAAAGAGTATTTACTAAATAGGTATGGTAGAGTCCCTACCATTACAAAAGTTGAAGTCTATAATTGTGTGAGTATATTAAAAGTGAAGTATTGATATAAATACAGGAAATTTTCATTTTTTGATTTGTGAGGTACATATTTGATAATGGGCCTACCCCCACGACTTGTCTTTAAGTACCATGGAATACAGAAATATTTACAGGAGTCCTAAGCAGTGAGCAGATCAAGCAAAGCTGAACCATTGTGAAGCTGGTTTATTAAAGGAAGAGTAGAAGTGGGGAGAGGTCTGAACCTGGGAAAAGCCTTCCCTCCCAGTATCTATCCTAGACCCAGACCATCAACTAGTGTTTCACTTAGGTTAAAAAGTGCAAATAATTTCAAGAATTGTTAAAGCCCAGTTTTTAATAATTTAATGTGAATTGGTGTAATTGAATACTTTCAAGAATGAACTGAACTGTATTCCGAGTCTCCTTTTCCAATCTGTTAAACCCCTACCCCACTGGATTAAAGTTAGAAGATAAAACAGCTTATTCAAAATAATTGAACAGCAGGCACCTGTTGTTATTTTCTTTCATTTCCTGAGATAATTTAACAGCCATTTATCCACTCAGTTCTGGAGTTTACTTTCAAATTTTCTCTCTACTAGGAGAAGAAAAAGATTAAGCTTCACCAACATTTGCAGCCATCACGAAGCTAGAAATTTAATGGGTTATTGGAGCTTGTGGGGAGCTAGTATGTATTGTGAAATTAGCTTCGTTCAAAGCTGATTATAAAACCATTCCTGCTCCCGTCCCGCCTCCTGCCCTCACCCTGCCACCCAGCACATACACATAAATCACAACTTTTTCTTCAGCTTTCATTTAATCAATCATATTAGTAGCCTTGAAAATAAATTAACTTGCTGATTTACCAGGGGTATAAAAGAAATCAAGTATAAAATAATCTTTTTGAATCTATGGATAGATGGGCAAATCTGTGTCTGAGTGTGTCTGTGGCAGTGGGGATGAAGGGTGGAGTACTGTATATGTTTGTTGTATTTTTCATTTAATAGAAACATTAAGAGGATAGAGGAAAGTAAATTTGACTTCTGGAAATGAAAGCAACCCTGAAAACTGGGAGTGAAGACAAATGCAAATTTGATAAACAAAACAGATTTTTTCCCGGTTTAATTATTTTAGAGGACCATATAAAATGCTGATATGGCATTTTTGTCTGCAAGCCCCCTTCAAACAAATAATACAGGATAAGCCTATCAAAAAAAAAAAGGCTCAATTCCAGATTTCTACCTTAAAAGAATGGAAATGGCAGGATTGTCATTTCTATTTTATCTCATGGATATTATTTACTGCCAAAAAGCTTATGCAAAAATAAAAAGAGAGTGAGTTGGGGGTGAGAGGGAGAAGGACTTCACTTGTTTTGAGTGCCTATAGTGAACTAGTTACTACATTGGTATTTTGCATGCATGTTATCCTTTATCCTGGAATTACTAGGCTGATAAAGAGCATGAATGATTCAACAAACTGTGTGCTGGCAATAACAATCTAGAAGTGACATTAGCCATGAAAGCCTTTATGATTTTAACATTTAACATCCAGGGCAGGTCCTGTGTGGCTAATTAACAACTAAGGTCATTCTGACACTGTGTGGGCAAGTGCCTTCTCATAGCTCATCGGGATTATCCTAGGTCATATATGCTGTCTCACACCGTGCATTAAATCTTTGTAAGAGCACATAATTTCCACCTTTGAAACCTTTACATTTATTTAAAATCAACACAATAATAATGTTTCTCTCAAAGGTAGACAATCTTAAGCCAGCTTTTGTCTTACTCCCACATTTTCTACTATTTGGGTATAATTTCTACTGTCTTTTTATCATGTGGTATTAGGTGTCAGATTAAAAATATAATCACACATAGTTTAAAGTCTGGCTAGAACAGCAGAATATATGTGAAGACACTGAGCACAGTGGAGCATTCTCAGAGGGATGGAAAATGCCTGACATGTGGAAGCTGAACATAGCAGAAAAGGGATGCAGGAAGTTATTCACATGATTGAAATCAAAGAACAGCCTTTAACCTGATAAACTGGGATTCTGTTCTCCAACACAAAAGCGTGACCCCATTTTGTGTTGGGTTGTAGAGATCTGTGAGAAATTATATTTCAACTTGATAACTTGGTAGATGGGAAAAGAAATTTGAGGAATTATGGGAATAAGGCAAGACTTCCTTTTAGTTCCTTTTAATGCCAATGTTGTCCTTAATTTTTTGATGTCAGTTCATGCTAAATGAAAAAAATTGCAGAAAACAAGAAAAATGAGATTTGGGGATGCAGCAAAGACTAATCATAGTCCTGAGAGCTCATAGCACTACCAATAACAGAAAGAAATGTATGCACTGGAAAGGTGGAAACAAAGTCCATCACTGCAAAGTCAAAGTGGGTGGGAGTAGGAGGGGAGAAATGCGACCATCCTGAAGAGGTTAATTTGGTGGCTATGCTAGGGAGGTTTTATTTTATTACATTTAATTTAGTTTTTAACTTAATTATTTTTGCTTAGACTTTGGAGGAGAAAATGAAAAGAAAATTTGAAAACATCCTTTCTGAATGATGTCCTCTGAGGGTTGGGAGAGATCTGGGAGGAGTCAGTCCTTTAAGTTGTGACACTGCAGCATTGGCATTCTTTCTCCAGGACTGCTGATGAATGGACAGCTCCTACCTTGGCACTTCCAGGGACTGTCACGTTGTTGTTGTTGTTGTTGTTAGAAAACTCCTCCAGAAACTGAGTTACAATTTTTCCCTCTCACTTCCTATTATTGATATTCATTCTGTCTTCTGGAGCTACACAGAATAATCACAATCCTTCTTTTCCAGGGGAACAACCCAAACAACCTTGGAGAGAAAAGTCAAGGCAAAATAGCAAAGTGATGGGACTGTCACTATTAAGGAAGGATTGTGAGGTACTTTCTCAGGTAGATCTAACTTTGAAAGGGAGAACTAGGAAAGATGCATGATAGAGGGAGAGGGAGCTGGAGACTAAGTCAATTTCCAAATGAAGAGAAATTACAATAAAACACATGAGCAAAGTGATATTCTTATAAATATGAATTGGAAGAAAGGAAGCTGTACCTAGCATGAAGAATGTAGAAAATAATGCCTGGAATCTAATTGGAGAGACAGGAAAATATATAATAAGTATGCATAATAATACAACGCATTGAAGCTAAGATTAAACTACAGCAGATCATTGTCATTAAATCATGATTCATGGGTTACTGTTGTACTTTTAGGTTTTGGAGTATAAAAAGATGGTCTAAACTGCATTCAAGCTTCATTCTGTAGAAGGAAACAAATGAGGAGAAATTAGGCAGCACTATCAGCATCTCTAGGATAAGAGTAAACCAGTGTGGCCCCTATGATCTCCACTTCATGGTCGTAATGCTTTTGTGTATGTAATCTTCTATTCCTTGAGTGTAGGTAAGACTGTATACTTTTTTCTGATTGACAGAATACTGGAAAGGTAATGGAAAGTATGTAATTATGTTACGTAAGATTGGTATGCCTGTCTTGCTGGAAGGCTCATTTTACCCTGGCTTTCAAAAAGCAAACTACTGTGTTGTAAGCTGCTCCCTGGGACCCTCAGCCTAGCAGTCCACAAGCCACTGAATGCTGTGCAGAGCTATACGAGCAAGCAAGTAGACCCTTCCCAGGTTGAGTCTCAGATGAGACCACAGCTGGCTGACACCTTGATGGCATCCTTCCATAGAATCCTGCTAAGCCATATCTGGATTCCTGACCCACAGAATCTGTGAGATGATAAATGTAAATTGCTTCAGCTTCAATATATGTAGATTGTTGTAATATTATCACATAACAATGGGTAAATAATATTGCCAGCTCAATACTCTTCAGGCAAAGGAGCCACAGGAAGAGTAGATAAGTACTGGCAACTTGACTGTGTTCCCAAGCAGAGAATTGTACCTTATTCTGGACTACACTATTCTGGACTTCTGCAGGAACATTTAGACAGATCTTTTGCTATTAATACCAAATATATGATGTATAAATGCATATCTTTGTGTTGATTTAGCATATGGAATTTTCCTACTTATAAATGTTCCTTCTGAGAATGGGGATATATCATGGACAGTCTCTCTTTTATTAAATTTTGAAACCCAGCTGGTTGGGATGGTTTCTAGTCTTCTTTCCAAAGCTTCAAAGGACTGGAAAAGAAGTGGGCAGTAAAAATGAAATCTTTTCTTCCTGTATGGAGATTAGAAACAACTTGTCTATCACCTGTAGTTTTCTTAGAAGCTTCAGGGTAGAGAAAAATAAGTTAAAAAGAAATTGAGTTCCAACTGCTTCTTATCTCACCCCCGTAACCATGGAAGCCTCAAAAGAACTAAGGGATAAATAGAATAACTCTTTATTAAAGCAATAATTTCAGGAAATTGAAATAAAAGACAGCAAACAATATTTAGATTTGTTCCCATTTTTCCTTAACCCACAGAAATTATTACTGGTAAAACGTCACCACTAACTCGGAGAGAAAAATGGTTATTAATTGAGCTTATAGTTTAGTGTTTGCTTGCATAATGATCTGCTTTAATGCATTTCTCTCTATGGCAGAGACCACTTAACTTTTTTCTGTAAATTCAGTTTTTTATGGGCATCCCACATCTGAGTCTAAACATAAAAGCAGTCCCACCACAGCTCCCTCTCTTAATCTCAACCTAATTTCGATGAAATGAGGTTTACTAGTTCTACTGTGACCCAAGCCCTTCTTTGTATTCAAGGAATTTGTCCCCTTTCTTGCTTCTTCTCATCCTCTTTACTGTTGAGTTCCCATCTTCAGTCTTCCAGGAAAGTAATACTCCTGTTAGCTACCAGAGGGCATTTGGGAGCCTGGAATCCTTACCCTAGACTCTAATGCAGGCTGAGTCCCCAGTCCTCACTGTTGGTTCTTCCCAGTGACTTCTGTTCTGCCTATGCCTCCTCCTTGATGTCAGCTGTTAGACCACTAACCATCTGCCCCTAAGGTTCTCTCCAGCTGAAGCTCTCCCTAGATTGCCCAGCCAAAAAATCATCAAGCTTCTAGGGTGTGTGGTCATTCATACATTGCATGTTATTCAGAGAAATAAAGCAATTCATTTCATAATACTATTGAAAACATATTAATCTCAAATACTTTCAGTTTGACTAGAGAAATTATTTTTAGGTAAAGAGTGCCTCACAGAACTTAAACCATTCTCCATTAAGAAGAAGCACGATGTAGTAGAAAATTCAATGGCTTTGAAGTCAGAACTGGATTTCAATTTAGGCTTTCTCCAGTATTTGTTATCTTCTGTTTTTGTTTCTGTTTTGTTATTTTGTTAGGATGGCTAATAGTAGCCATCCTAATCTGTATGAGGTGGTTATATCATTGAGGTTTTTATTTGCATTCCTCTAATGATTGGTGATGTTGAGCATCTTTTCATGTGTTTGCTGATCCTTTTTCTATCTTCTCTTTAAGAAATGTCTATTCAAGTTCTTTGTCCATTTTTGAACTGGGTTTTTTGTTGTTGTTGTGTCTTATGAGTTAACTGGTAGTTCATTCCTTTTATTACAGAGTAGTATTCCATTGTATAGATGTATCACGTTTTGTTCTCCATTTCTAGTCTTTTTAAATTGGAATGCCTTTTATAGTGTTAGTGTTAACACAAAAAGATGGCCACTGAACATCCTCATGTGACCACTACTGCAAGAAAACCACTCATTCATTCAACAAACATCTGTCAAATATCTATAATATATCGAGAACTGTGCTAGGCATACAATTTTCATAAGGACATAGATGTTAGGCCATAATATACACAAACATTCGAACATTTCATGCTTCATAGAACTTAATACCTCCAAGGATATAGTTTAAACACATCTTAGATTGATATTATCACACACTCTTTGAGTAAAACTTTTCTAAAATCTAGAGAAGAAAGTGACAAAGTCTGTACCAGAATCATCAATAAATTGCTGTATGTTATAGTACCTGCAAATGGATGAACGAAAGCATAAGAAAACGTCATTATAAACTTTGTGATATCTGCCCAACGAGTTTTTACCAAAAGGGTGAAATGATAAAAAATAAAACATTGCAGGTTGCCTGTTCACTCTGATGGTAGTTTCTTTTGCTGTGCAGAAGCTCTTTAGTTTAATTAGATCCCATTTGTCAATTTTGGCTTTTGTCGCCATTGCTTTTGGTGTTTTAGACATGAAGTCCTTGCCCACGCCTATGTCCTGAATGGTATTGCCTAGGTTTTCTTGTAGGATTTTAATGGTTTTAGGTCTAACATTTAAGTCTTTAATCCATCTTGAATTAATTTTTGTATAAGGTGTAAGGAAGGGATCCAGTTTCAGCTTTCTACATATGGCTAGCCAGTTTTCCCAGCACCATTTATTAAATAGGGAATCCTTTCCCCATTTCTTGTTTTTGTCAGGTTTGTCAAAGATCAGATAGTTGTAGCTATGCGGCATCATTTCTGAGGGCTCTGTTCTGTTCCATTGATCTATGTCTCTGTTGTGGTACCAGTACCATGCTGTTTTGGTTACTGTAGCCTTGTAGTATAGTTTAAAGTCAGGTAGCGTGATGCCTCCAGCTTTGTTCTTTTGGCTTAGGATTGACTTGGCGATGCGGGCTCTTTTTTGGTTCCATATGAACTTTAAAGTGTAAAACATGTGAAATACTATAAAAGATAAATAAAAGATATAAAATGTAGTTTCTTGAGTAGATAAGTCAGATAAAAGTAGACCATCATGAACAAAGCCTTCATAATAATCAGAATGTGCAACCATTTTTTAATGATATCATGCAATTAAACAGTTTAAGAAGACCCAAATATAATAAACCCCAAAGTCAATATACTTGTAGATATTTTATATTTATATTTATATAATGTCTTCAATAACTCAGCAAAGTAAATTAATAAAACAAAGAGGCTCGCTCTCTCTCATAAAATAAAAGGTTATTTACCAAAAACAGAAAAGCATAAAGTAGCAAAAACAAAAAGGCTGAATAACTGACAAATAACCCCATTACACACACACACACACATACACACACAAACACACACAAACTCTTTAGAAGTACATTAACATATTCAAAAACATTGGACATGCTTTCCTTTTTACCACTCTCTATACATATGTTGTGTTGAGTCCACCTCTAAATAGAAAGTATTTCATCTTTCTATTTCTCTCTGGCTTTTTCTTTTCACCTTAGTCTGGGATGCCAGCAATGCTCACTTGGATTACAGCAACAGCTTCTTACCCATCTCCTTGCATATTCCATTTCACAGTAGCAAGATATATGTTCTTTGTTTTGTTTTGTTTTTTGCTGTTTTTGTTGTTGTTTTAAGACAGGTCACTCTGTTGCCCAAGTTGGAGTGCAGTGGTGCACTAATAGCTCACTACAGCCTTGATCTCTTGGGCTCAAGCATCCTCCCACCTCAGCCTCCCAAGTAGCTGGGATTATAGGCATGCACCACCACACCTGGTTAATTAATTAATTTTTTATTTTTTGTAGAGACAAGATCTCCCTTTGTTGCTCAGGCTGGTCTCAAACTCCTGAACTCAAGCGATCCTCCTGCCTCAGCCTCCCAAAGTGTTTACAAGCATAAGCCACCACACCTGCCCAAGAGTATTCTTAAAATGTAAGCCAGATCATGTAGAGTCTCTGCTTGAAATCTTTCTATGCTCTTGTACTTTACATCTTTTCTAATGCTCTGTGCCATCTGGCCCATGTTCCCAATCTCATCTTTTGCCTGTCTTGTCCCTCTCATTTTGCTCTCCAGACTCCAGCTATGCTGGCCTTCTTTCAGCACCTCAATACCTTGGATCTTTTGCACTTTCTCTTCTTCAGCCTGGACTGTTTGTCCCTCCCTACACTTTCTATGATTAGATCTTTTAGATCTCACTTCTTAAGAGAGCTTTTTCAAACTACTCTATCTGAAGTAGCAATCCAGCACTCATTTACTTTTAATATTAGCAAAATATTGCTCTCCTTTTTGACATTTATCCCAATTTGCAATTTTTGTCATTTGATTAATTTCTTTATCATGTAATGTCCTACTAGACTATATGCCCCGTAAGACTGTGTCTTTCTCATTGACCGTTGAATTCTCAGAGCTTAGCACAACATGTGGCATAAAACAGACACCAATAATTATTTATTAAATGAATATTTAATGGTGACTATGTTATCTGGGTTTACCTTCCTCAATATTATAACCACATTTTTTATAACATCTAAATCAGACAGTGCATTATTCTCAGACATTTGTATTGACAAATCCAGATAAAACCAACTCATTTGGAGAATCTGTATCTCTGCTGACAACCAAATTATTTGTATTTCATAAGATAATTACTCTCTATGATTCTATACTTTAAAGCAAAAACATACGGCTGAAAAAGCATTTGTCCCAAGAATTAAAAATCCATAACATAAAACTATGGAGTATTAGAATTAGCTGAAAGGCAGTAGGTCATCTGCCAAGTATGTTACTCAGTTTAGGCAAGGATCATCCCTCTGTATGTCTCTTGCAAAAACTATCAATCTTCGACATTTGCTAGATTAAAGAGTTTATTAATTCACAAGACAGTCTGAGGTCCAATTCCTAGAAAATTCTTCATTTACTTGATGACAGTACCCACCACTAGTCCTTGTTCCATCTTCTGAAACATTACAGTAGATACGCTCTTTCACCTCATGGCATCTTGGTTTTTTGAAAATAGTTTTAATATAAGTAATGACAGCACTAAGACTACATTTACCTAGATTTCAAAAGAAATGGCATGTTCAGGACTTGTGATGCAAACACAGGGCACCTTAAAAGTACTGGTCTCTAAACAAAATAAACTCTGTCTCTTCTGCTCCTCATTTACCATAGAGTCTTCCATCTTAGTTAGGCCAGGGAAGAAACTGGTCTATTTTGTGATGATACCCGAAATTGAGAAAAATATGTTGAATGATTGAGGAAGGCTGACTTTTCAGAACTCAATAAGGCTATATAATAAAGATTGGACAGAAGCACCAACTGAAGAGAATGACCAACCCTAGAATGGGACTGACTTCTCTATATTTCATGTGTTTTAATCAATAAATTTAGGCATTTTGTTTTTATTCTATTTTTCTAACTCCTTTACTGTGAATTACTTACTAGCCTACTAAGAGATGCTCATTAGCTTAGAGATTGTCACTTCATAATTCTATTTATAATAAAATGGAAAACTAACAAAAATAACCTCAATTAGTGAGCTTGTAATTATAAAAATAACTTTTTCTCTTAAAGTTGTGCTTGAAAATATTTTAGAAGCTAACGAAGGGGGGTGTGTATTTAGATCTATATCTTATGTTCCTAAACAATTTAAATGACCTGTAAGTGACAGTGAACAGAAGCCACAGAAGGAGTCTTGCATTCCATATTTCTCCGTATTTCAATATTTTCCCAAGACTACACATATTTCATGACTCCAGGACTTTTATACTGATCTCTACTTGTTGTTAGCAATTGAGACTGAATTGTGTCATGATCCTTCTTACCTTTCAACCAGTGGAGACTTCAAGTTTCCTCACACAAATTATAGAATGACTTCTAGATATACTACAAGGAAGCGAAGGTCATCTTTTTATTTAAAAAAAAAAAAAGACAGCAAAATCTTACTGACTCAAAGTGTCTGGGGGAAAGAGAACATGAATTAATACACATTGGTGAATTGTACCATATAAAGAAACTAAGCTTTATGGATTTCAATTGTCCAGTGAATCCGAAATTTAGGAACATATTGCCAAGCACTAGCCCCACTGAGATGAATAAATTAAAATTGAAGAATGCTTTATGATGAACATATCAAACCCCAGCACACACAGCTTTGGTTTCTCTTTATTTCTCAATTACATTTATTTATAAGTAAGCTGCCCTCTCAGTTCTCTTAAATGGGTAAATCATCTTTTCAGCTGAGTGTTTACTTTTGTCACTTTACTCCCCAGCTTACTCTCTTTATGAAGAAGAAAGACAAATTTTCTTAGCTGCAGTCCAGTTCATAGAGAGTTAGACTTAATGACTTCTAAGAGCCCTCCTAACGCTGAGACACTGTAGGTACGGTGCAGCAAAAATTAATGAATTTCTACTGGTACTCACAATCTGAGTTAAAATATTGTTACGTATTTGCTATGACTAAACATTTCTTCAGCACCTATTTGTGCCCTTTAGAGCAAAGATTGGGAAACTTTTAAAATAAAAGTTGTTAAAGCAAACTAAATATGGCCTGAGAAGGACTCTGTACCTCTATATTTGATGCCTTGTGGATGAACTACAATCTAACTTAACAAGTAGACAAGATTGAAAACCTAACTTAGGAGTATGTGCCTGTAACAATAGTGGAGTCTTCGCCAATCCCAGCAGCGGTACTTCAACCACTGATACACTGCTGAGTGTTCAAACTGTGTTCAAATAAGCCAAATGCCAACTTCTGACCAATCCAGCTGTTCCTGTACCTCACTTCTGAGTTCTGTATGTCGCTTCCCTTTTTTTGTCCATAAATTTGTTCTGACCACAAGGCATCCATGGAGTCTCTCTGAATCTGCTGTAATTCTGGGGGCTGCCTGATTGGTGAATCATTCATTGCTCAATTAAACTCCTTTAAATTTAATTGGGCTGAATTAACTTTTCTTTTGCAAGGCCCAGAGAGTAAATATTTTAGGCTTTGTGTGCCATATAGTCTCTGCACAACCACTCAACTCTGGTTGGAGATCTGTTGCCCTTTTATACACTGTTCTTTACCTGGATAAAGGCACCAGGATAAGCTTGCTTCCACATTATTATTCTTTAAAATTAGGACTAGGTAGCAGTTTATAACAGTCCTTCCAGGGTTTGAAATCTGTTTTCTTGTTTTATTTTCAAAGTTCAAAACAATTTTTAAAAGTTTTAGTTTCTTTGGGACGTTTGAGGTTTCTTCTTAAATATGATGAAATGGCCACATTGTAGAGGCTGACTTTGGAATCTTAGTAATATCATTGTATGAGTAAACTCGACCTATTAGTTCATTAGAACTCAACCTATTCAGTTCTCCCCATATTTTCCATAACGTCAAAGTTCTCCTAACAACTCCCAAATGCCTGTGTCCTTTACTCTTTTTTCGTGATCATTTCCTTGAAGATGACTAGACTAGCCCCTGTAAAACCTGTATGTTACAATTCAGTGTAATCATACTAGAGTTGTTGCAAAGGAAGTCCATCTAGGGCAAATGTTTTTGTCAGTAATGAGAGTCTAAAACTATTTCCTAGAAGACAAAATAACAGCAGAGGGAGAGGCCACAACTGAGAAACCAGCCTTTTTAAAAAAATTTTAGCTTAGAATAATAGACGAGTCTTCATTAATTAATAATGTTTGCAATGCAATGTGGTAACTTCATCAGCCAGGAGTATACAGAACAAGACTGCTATGCTAGCTCTCAGTGGTCAAGAGAGAATGAAGCCATAAAGCATATATGTATACATAAATATGTACACTGTGCTGAGTGAACTATTATATATGTGCCAGTTTTATTGGAAATTATTTCAGAAATATATAGTACTAGATCAGCACTGCGCAGAGGTAAAAGGAACATATATATTATATTTTGTGAAAGTCATCTAATAGAGAACAAAACCTTTATACTCATGGAACTTGTAATACAGCAGCCTTTAAAAATGGGGATAACATATTCAAATATGTATAAACATATATTTAATATTTCAGCAATTTGTGGTCAGCCTGAATATAACCTATTGTGAAAGAACCAACCTTAGAACACATAAGACTTGATTTGTCAGGCCTTCTTTTCCATGGCTTTGCTTATATTTGCTCTTATTTAGCTCTTTGTACTGTTTTGGAAACATAATAGTTATTCACTGAATATGTGTTCAATGTCTATCTTGGCATTTCCCTCCACACCAACTTCCTCTCTCTTTCTCTCTCTTCTTCATTTTCCTTAATTTTCACTTTCCATTTTTACTTTCTTTCTGGGTATTGTTTTGTTTAGTTTGAGACTGGAGTGCAGTGGCATGATCAGGACCCACTGCAGCCTTAACCTCCTGGGCTTAAGCAATTTTCCCACCTCGTCTGGGACTATAGCTGCTCGCTTTTCCATCTCCCTTGCTCTTATCTGTATGTCTTTCTTTTTTTCCTAACTTTAAGGCTAAGCAAAGAAACTGAACTATATTTCTAATTACTTCTTGCAGGTACTGAATTTATTGTCTGAACTCTGTTTCTAATTTTGAAGTAAATGATGATGATATATGTGTGTATATGCAAATATATACAGACATACAGACACAACCACATATATAGTCATTACCTATGTCACTTAATCTATGTGTTCACATTATATGTGTTGCTTAGCAACAGGGACACATTCTGAAGGATGTGTCATTAGGTGATTTTGTCATTTTATGAACATCATAGAGAGTACTTACACAGACCTAGATGGCATACTCTACTATACACCTAGGCTATATGGTATAACCTATTGCTCCTCGTCTGCAGACATACACAGCATGTTACTATACTGAATACTGTAAGGAACTGGAAAACAGTTACAATTCTATGTTTAGATTCTATGTATCTAAACATAGAGAAGGTATAGGGAAAATACGGTATTGTAATCTTATGAGACCACCATCATGTATGCAGTCTGTCATTGACTGAGGCATCATTATGCAGTGCATGAGTGTGTATATAAAATGTTATGTTTTTCTTTAAAAACAAAGGCAACAAAATGGAGTTAATTTTATGTATGGGGCATTCCTTTGTGGTTCTCTTTTTCATATTGTTTCTTCCTAGGTCTCTCCCCTAACATAGCGTCTTAGCTATTCAGAAATAACACCTTGACCTATGAATCTGCTCCTGACCTTTCAAAGATCAATACATCTCTACATTGGCCATTTTTTATCCTTTGAAATGAATGGAAACTAATGCCAAACTTTCCCTTTGCAAACATAAGCATTTTGGGAAGGTGAGAGGAAAGAACTGTTCAGTGTTACATTTTACACAATTAAACAATCTGCCACCTTGGCACAGTACACCAGGAAAATATATCATACCTCTGAATGGTTCTTTTCTAATGTCATTATCTACTCCAGCCACACAGCATCCAAATACCTCCTCCATCAGGAGAGCCCAGGCCCCTTCACGTAGTATAGAGCTCTATGACATTACAATACTTCTTATCTCACAACCTATTTCTGGGCTCATTTATATGCATGCAAAAGAGGGTTTCTGTCCTCTGGAGAGCTGGCAGGCACCCTGCGGTCGGATTCCTCTTGTCCCTGAACATTAGACACTCTGTTGCCAATGAAAAGCCGCCAGAGAAATCATGTAGATCGACAGTCTTAGAATTTCCACTTTTATCTCAGTCGATTAGCATGTTTTTTTCTTCCTACTGTCAGCACAGAAAGATGACAAGTTAAGGAAAATGTAAAGTTAATGCTGATGGAAAGGCAACTTAGAGAATTATACAGCTCAGTTTTCAGGAATAAAAAGACACATTTCTACCGCTAGTTTCTCTCTCACAGAAGATTGTAGAAGTTCCAGCAATATCTCACCTTTCTATTGTCTTTGATTATGAAATAGGAGGTGTGTTATACTACAACACTTTAATTTCTCTTTTCAGTGCCAAAGTTCTTAAGCTAGGGACCCATGTTAATTGCCCTCACATTCCTGCCTGAATACTCCCTGCTGTGTTCTTACCCCTTCTGCATTATTGAATTCTTTCTCAAGTGTCACCAGTGACCTCCTATTTATCAGATGCAGTCTCTCCTCAGTTTTCATCCTCCTGGCCTCTTTATGGTTTTTGACACTGTTGAGCACCTGCTCCATCTTTCTTAGTCTTCTCTTGGTTTCCGTGACACTGCACTCCTTTGTTCTCCAATCTTGGCGAATGATTCTGCCTTGGCTTTGTTGTTGGCTCTTCTCCCTCCTCCCACAACTATGGATTTCCTCCAAAGCTATGATCTCAGTCTTGTACTCTTCCTCATCTTCTCATCTTCAAAAACCATTCATATATATCTATATACATAGTGTGATGTTGGGCAAGTTCCTTAACCTCTCTAGGCATATATATATATTATATATATAGATGTATTATATATATTATATATATATAGATGTATTATATTATATATATAGATGTATTATATGTATTATATATAGATGTCTTATATATATTATATATATAGATGTATTTTTTATATATATATATATATATATATTGCACTCCAAGCACTGGAGTTGGTGATTGGGTGTATAGATAGAGAGTGAGAGAGAGAGAGAGTGTGTGTGTGTGTGTGTGTGTGTGTGTGTGTGTGTGTATGTATATATACCCGCACTGGAGTATATAGACCCCACCAATCACCAATTCCAGTGCTGCTCATCCAAACTACAAAATCTTAATTCAAACTATGTAACAGAGCACATTTACTTGGATATAGAGCCACTAACATCTTAAATTCAACTTAATGTCAATGTGCTTAAAGTTTCCCTGCTTATTTTCCCTTCTCTTCTCCCATTTGGTGCACTGTAATGTTTAATTTTATGTTTTACATTGACTGGGCTTAGGAACACCCAGACAGCAAGTAAAATATTATTTTGCAGGATGTCTGTGAGAATGTTTCAGAAGAGATTATCATTTGAATCAGTACACTGAGTGAAGAAGATCAGCCTCACCAAATATGAGTGGGCATTGTCCAATCTGTTGAGGAACTGAATAGAACAAAAAGGCAGAGGAAGAGTGAATTTGCTGCCTTCTGGAGCTAGGATATCCATCTTCTCCTTCCCTGGGATATTGGTCTTCCTGGCTCTTGGGCCTTAGGACTTGGGCTCGGATTTGCTCTGTTGGCTTCCCTGGTTTTCAGGTCTTTGGGCTCGCTCCGGAATTATCCCCAGCTTTCCTGATCCTCCAGTTTCAGGCAGCAGATAGTGGGACTTCTCAGGCTCTATCATCACATGAGCCAATCTCTCATAATACATCTCTTCCTGTATATCTATATAGCTCTTATTGGCTCTGTTTCTCTGGAGAACCCCGAGTGACACACGCACTCTATGTCTCCCCCAAACACCATCCACCAAAGGCAACCTACCAAATAATCTCTACTACATTCTGCAAACTACTGCCTTAGTTTAAGGAATTCTGTGACACTTTAATGCCAGCTTCATAAATTCAAACTCTTTAGGGTGACTTCTAAGGCTTTCAGCATATGGTGTTAATCTATCTAATCTTGATTTCCATGACTCTTCAATATGGGCCATAATTGTTGACCAAGAAAGTCTCTTCAATAGAAGAGACTTGGTAAGGCTACTCCACCAACCTCTACATCAGTTCTGATTCTCCAGCTTTTGTTCTTTCCTTCTAGGTGAAACTACTTTGCCTAGTCAATTTATCTATTGGCTGATTCTAATTTCTCATAAGACAGACAGTTTTGTGATAACCAAGTATCACCTGGCAATAATCAGCGGTTTTCTGGAGAGTCATTGTTTACTAGCGTTAAGAACCTAGCCTTAAGAGTCAGTCAGGGTTGTGTTGAAACCCCTGTTCTGTTATTTACTTGTGACGTGATGTTGGGCAAGTTACTTAACCTCTCTAGGCCCCTGTTTTCTCATTTGTAAAATGAGAATAATATACTACCTACCACACAGGTTATTGGGAGAAATACATGAAATAATGCATATATTCCCCTTAGAAATAACCCTTTATCACAGGGCCACCCCTCAGTAAGTGCTGAATAAAGTTAGCAATTATCATATTTTTTAAAATTATACTTTAAGTTCTGGGGTACATGTACAGAATGTGCAGGTTTGTTACATAGGTATACGTGTGCCATGGTGGTTTGCTGCACCCATCAACCCGTGATCTACATTAGGTATTTCTCCTAATGCTATCCCTCCCCTAGCCTGCCAACCCCCGACAGGCCCCCGTGTGCGATGTTCCCCTCCCTGTGTCCATGTGTTCTCATTGATCAGCTCCCACTTATGAGTGAGAACATGCGGTATTTGTTTTTCTGTTCTTGTATTAGTTTGCTAAGAATGATGGTTTCCAACGTCATCCATGTCCCTGCAAAGGACACAAACTCATTCTTTTTGATAGCAATTATCATCTTAAATGTATCTGTCTTCACCCTGCTTCACCCGATTTTATAATTTGTTTATTTCACAGAACAATTCTATGTGGGACTGAACATAACAATAAGCATTCTCTGGAGACTGAAAATGTACAAATGCTGGATGTTAATGAGTTGCTGGAGACTGAAAGGTCATACAGGCACAGGATGGCAGGCAGATGCTGGCATCATAAGGGTAGACTCTGTCTCTGTTTTGCTGGTCATTGTATCTAGGGTAGGAACAGTGATTCAAAAATGGTTAGCTCCTCATACACATGTATTGAATGAACTACAAAGAATCCCCAAATCTGAAATTTGAATTTAAAACTTAATGAATTCCTCAAGTTACGGCTTCTAATTAATGCATTTCTGCTAAGCCAAGGGGAGCCCTTTGAGAAACTGGTCCCAGAGTTCTTTCTCATTGTGGATCATAAAGAGCTTCTCCCATTGGGTGACTGAGTGGATGGGAGGAGTCACTGGGTTTATGTTTGGGATCTTCATTCACTAGCTTGGCTTCTGACTTCCACTGCATGTTGTTAAGAGGTACTGCTTGAAATAGTCCAGCAGTAATATTTTATAAATGATTACTAGTTTCAAGTAGTTTTTTTTTTTTAATTATACTTTAGGTTTTAGGGTACATGTGCACAATGTGCAGGTTTGTTAGATATGTATCCATGTGCCATGTTGTTTTGCTGCACCCATTAACTCGTCATTTAGCATTAGGTATATCTCCTAATGCTGTCCCTCCCCACTCCCCCCACCCCACAACAGTCCCCGGAGTGTGATGTTCCCTTTCCTGTGTCCATGAGTTCTCATTGTTCAATTCCCACCTATGAGTGAGAACATGCGGTGTTTGGTTTTTTGTCCTTGGCGATAGTTTACTGAGAATGATGTTTTCCAGTTTCATCCATGTCCCTACAAAGGACATGAACTCATCATTTTTTATGGCTGCATAGTATTCCATGGTGTATATGTGCCACATTTTCTTAATCCAGTCTATTGTTGTTGGACATTTGGGTTGGTTCCAAGTCTTTGCTATTGTGAATAGTGCCGCAATAAACATACGTGTGCATGTGTCTTTATAGCAGCATGATTTATAGTCCTTTAGGTATATACCCAGTAATGGGATGGCTGGGTCAAATGGTATTTCTAGTTCTAGATCCCTGAGGAATCGCCACACTGACTTCCACAATGGTCGAACTAGTTTACAGTCCCACCAACAGTGTAAAAGTGTTCCTATTTCTCCACATCCTCTCCAGCACCTGTTGTTTCCTGACTTTTTAATGATGGCCATTCTAACTGGTGTGAGATGGTATCTCACTGTGGTTTTGATTTGCATTTCTCTGATAGCCAGTGATGATGAGCATTTTTTCATGTGTTTTTTGGCTGCATAAATGTCTTCTTTTGAGAAGTGTCTGTTCATGTCCTTCACCCACTTTTTGATGGGGTTGTTTTTTTCTTGTAAATTTGTTTGAGTTCATTGTAGATTTCAAGTAGTTTCTTAGAAAAGAATATGATGCAACCACAGAAATGTATGTAATAAATCTTAAATGATTCTGTAACATTTATTTTCATCAAAGTATCTTCAACATCAAAATTAAGATAACAAGATATTCTCATTGCTTTTCTAATTATGTGGAAGCAGCACTTTGTTAGTATCATCTACATATCTTTCCGGATACTTCTTCCACATCTTAAAGGTAGCTATTTTTTTTATCTGTCTCACTCTTAAACACAGCCCTCAGGCTGACAGAAATAAAAGCCACACGTGGTATTGCCCTTGTCCATCGTTTTTTAGGGTTCAGTATCACACTTTCTTTTTTACTCTCCTATTCTTCCTTTGCTGACATCTCCTATGTTCAGCAAGAGCTGAACAAAAAGAGTTATCTGATTATCACAGTAAAAACTATTGAGGTATAAATGACTGAGAGGCTCAGCATTCTCAAAGAGGCTTTTAAAATATGAGCCAATTAACACACTTCAATCTCTAACTTTTGAGCAGTTAGAATCTTAGATCTGGATATTTCACATAATCCTCCATAGTCAAATGACTCTTTGAAACTTTATTACAAGGAGGGGATTTATCACTGACAATGCTATGAAGGGCAAGCTGATTAATTGTTCTCAGAGTCATTGCAGCGATCCATTTAGTGATAGCTCACTATCAATCAGTAAGCTACCCCTCCTCCTACATGCCATCCTATTTTTGTCGGTTCAGTTTCCTAGGTGCTTCCGTTTACAGAGAATTTTTCGAGGTACTGTCATACATGATTATTAAAAATAATAATAAGACACAATCTCTTCTTTCAAGAAAGATTAGTCAGTTTTCCATTCTAATTGTTCTAGGATGGGGATTAGAAAACACAATTTGAAAAGGTCCAGATTACAAATAGTTCAGGCATTGTTGGCCAAGAGGCAAAATCAAGGATTTTGTATGTAGGTACTTACTTACGTAACAAGAGAGGAAACAAATTTTTGCACATATTTTATTCATGAAATTAAAAACTTTATTTATGAACACTGAAATGTGAATTTCAGTGATGATATTATGTGTCACAAAATATTCTTCTTTTTATTTTTTTCCCAATCATGTAAAAAGGTAAAACCCATTCTTAGCTTGTGTGCTGTACAAAAACAGACTGGAAAGGGTGAATGAGAGTGGTGGTAGGAGTGGTGAATTTGGCCACAGTTTGTCAAAGTCTGCTTTAGGAAATGCTTAGGTTACCCAAATTTATTAATCCAGGTTCCAAAAGAAATACAATTTACTGCCAAATATCTTAGAATTGGAACCTGTGATATGCTAGATTCAGTAAGTAATTTACATGGTATATTGGTCAGGGTTCTCTCTTTGCAAATCACAAAAGGCTAAATTAAATCAGCAGAAGCAAAAAAGGTGATGTATACTGGCTAAAGTAAAAGGAGCAGTGGTGGAGTTGATACTAGGGATGATTTCAGGTGAACCTGAGGCACTCATTGTCAGGATTTTCTATCCCTGTCTCCTCTCAGCTTTTCTCTGAGTACAGATTTCATTCTCTGCCACTGCAAAAATGTCTCCTCTACACAGTGGAGAATACAGCTACGAGCAGCTTTAGGCTCACAGTATGCCAACTCAACCCATCTCAAGAGGATGGTTTTTCCATCCCTGCTTTAGTATATCAAGTCCCATGCAGGATAGCTGTAGCAAGCGCTGTCAGCACTTCACCCATATTTCCTCAAGGTTAGGTCCATTTTCAATGCACGTCTCCCACTGAACCGTCACTCCCAACAGCCAGCACCTACATCACTTTGTTGGAGGACTTGCCCTCAGGCAGCTGGCACCAGCTGAGCCTGCACATACAGATTGCTAGAAGTGCCTGAAAATCTATGTCCCTGGCAGGTAGCCTTTAAACAATGACTGACAGTTAGGGAAATATATTCCACCTCCTGCATCCAAAAGTGAGGGATAAGCTATACAGTTTTCAGAGCTTTCCTATGGTATTGAGCCAAAAGTACCTGTGCAGAAAAGAGTTAACATAGCAAGGCTGAAAATGCTAGCCTTAGAAAGGTCTGCTTGCAAGGTTAGCCCTTGGCTGGCATCTGGGAACTTTTATTTCAGGAGGATTTCCACCGTTCTCTGATAGAAGTCACTTTTCCTAAAATTATTTGTACAAATAATTTGATTTATGCTAACACCTGCTTTCTTTTAGGGAGCTTGAAATTTTTGTACGTGCTTGACAAAGCAGCCCCTATGTGACCTCAATAAAAGCCTTGACTCTCAACCTCTAATGAGCTTCCCTTTTTGGCAACATTTCATAAGTAGCCACAATTTGTTTACTGGAAAAATTAAGAGTGTCGGCCGGGCGCAGTGGCTCACGCTTGTAATCCCAGCACTTTGGGAGGCCGAGGCGGGCGGATCACGAGGTCAGGAGATCGAGACCACGGTGAAACCCCGTCCTTGTTTCTGTATCACTCTGTCCCTTTCTCTTAGCCGATTTTGGGGGCCTATCGTCCACTTTCGAAAGGTGAGGCAGAGAATGGGTGAACCGGGGATTACAATATACCGAGTGAATCATTGAACCTAGGGGTAGTTTGAGGGACTCCCCCAATACAGCACCCATCATGGGCCACTTCTTAACACTGCACCCTTGCATGGCTTTCCCAGGACCACTTCCTTCCTCCGCAACTTTTCTCTAGATTTTTCTTG